>NC_056730.1:905077141-905147141 GCF_019279795.1 Protopterus annectens
ATCCACATGATGGCCAGAGGATTGCCAGTTATGTTTTGTCTGTCCACCACACAGGTCTTGTCTCAGATATATTATTGGCATTCTGTCTGTTGAGTGATATCAGTACATGGCTACATCCATTTGTGTTTCTAACTTCATATTCCTGACTAAGGGTATGTTGCAAACAATCCTGTAACACCGGCAGCTTTCTCAGTGTATAACAACAATATTGCAAATATGGCCCTGTGTTCCAGCCTCTGTCCCCCACCTATATACCAGGCTTTGTCCATATGACATGCAGTAAGAGGTTGTTATGTAGTGGCCTGTCATTATGTCATGCTGCCATTCCTGCCATCATTCCAGTGATGTTGTGGTTCCCACCCATATTGTGGGGTAGGATCCATATATTTATACGTGTGCTACAGCTAGACAAAATGCATGTGCCCTTGTGCAGTCCAGAGTTTAGTGTATGTAACACTGTTATATGTCTCTGTAAGTCAGTCCATGAGGGAGGGGTATGCACCATATATAACCTAGGCTGTTACAACATGTGAGGGATATCAGTAGTAAGACACCTTAAGGTATATGGCTGTACATTTTCATACATTTCACCTTGGGAACATTGGTGGCCTAGTGCTTACTGTCATACAGACTATTCTGTTTGTCAGAGTGATTATGATGTTTTAAGTTAAGCATTGTTATGTAACAGATACATCCTCACTGGGACAACTTAATTCTTTTCCCCCTAGGGGTTGAGTACCGAGTGTAATTTGAGGCTGCTGAACTACATCTGCATTACTTACTGTTGATTGATTGTTATCCTCTGGCCCAGTTTTTCTTTACTGCTGTACTACTTGAAGGCCTTGGCCTGGATAGCAACATATGTTATGCTTTAGGATTACTGTATAAAATGATCTGCTTGAGAGTTGCATTACTCAGTATGTATTTCAAACACATAACAGCTATATGGCATGGCATATACAATTATAATAGTGCACAAATAAACATTTCTTATGTATACAAACCTGTGTGTGGTATCAATCATATCCTTTGACTTCTCTCTGGGTATATGTTCCATGCAATCATCTTTTGCATGAGAGAATCATACACTGTCCATTTTAAAAGGTGGCAACTGTAGGAATACTGACTGTTCAATACGCTGTGCACCCTCTAAATATGTATCTTCCTATACATATCTATACATAGTAATATATTTATATGTGTGTGTATGTATATATATATATATATATATATATATATATATATATATATATATATATATATATATATAGCTACATATATGTGTGTGTGTGTGTATATATGTATCATTGAAATGTTTATTGCTTCTACGTTGTACATTCCCTATGGTAGCCAGACTGTACTGAATGATATGTTATTGATACCATCCTGACATCGTACAGGTGGGATGGATTACTGTTAACTTCTTGTGGCTATGTTGTGTAGGGTCCTGGGTATGGGATTTGCAAGTGTTGGTATTGTGTTACAAAGCAGATCTGTTTGGCTGTGGGGGAGGGGATGATATCGATAATTACAAGGGGCACTTAGCTTGTATATATATATATATATATATATATATATATATATATATATATATATATATATATATATATATATATATGTATGGGTCTAGGACTATTCACTGAAAGCACATTTCACTGAAAGTCAAATGACTGTGCACAAATCACTGAAAGCTCAATTCACTGAAACACATTTCACTGAAAGTTATATACGGCCTTTTCCCCACTGTTGTGCAACCCTGGAATTAGTATATATAGTAAGGGAGGGTGTGGGGGACACCGCCCCCCATATTGAGGGGTGTGGTGGGCATAGCCCCCACCTATTTTAAATATTTTGAGCTATATACATGGATAATTGCAATTCCAATAAATTACTCTTTTCTGAACTTAATATATATCCAAAATATGTGGGGGGGGGGGGCTACCCTCACCAAGACATTTCCCAGTAATAACCCAACTGCTCTACACTCTCCCCTTCTAACTCACCTCATCTGTTTGAACTCAAACCCATCTCCAATAACTTTATAAAAAAAAACTTTTGTCCAAACTTAAACCTTGCTCTAACGCTCCCAACAATATTCCCTCTTCCTTCCTAAAATGTGCTGTTGATGGCATTGCACTCCCAATCAGCATCATTATCAACCAATCCATAAAAGAATCATATGTCCCCAAACTCTGGCGCTCAGCTTATATTCTTCCTCTTCATAAAGAAGGCAAAAATACCAGCATCTCAAACTTTTGCCCCATTGCTTTGCTCTCACCAATCTCCAAAATCTTAGAAAAATGCATCCACCTCCAACTTATGCCTTTCCTGACCTAAAACAATCTTCTCACTCCTACCCAGCATGGCTTCCATCCAGGCCTTAGCACAATGACCACTCTACTCTCTTTCCTAGTAACTGTCAATCAAGCCCGAGATTCAGGCCACTTAGTTTCTACTGTTTTACTCGATCTGTCTAAAGCCTTTGATACTGTTTCCCACAATCACTTTCTCTGTCATCTCTCAAACCTCAATCTCTCACATAATGCTTTATCTTGGTTCTCCAGCTATCTATCAGACAGATCACAGGCAGTCAAATGGAAGAACTCTATCGCTTCCTTCCTACCTACCCCAACTGGTGTACACAGGGATCCATCCATGGGCCAATGCTTTTTAACATCTTCATCATTAACTTTCACAGTGCTATTCCTGATGCTAAAATCATTCAATATGCAGACAATTTAACCTTAGTCTGCTCTGCCTCAAACCTCTCTGAATTGCTGACTAAAACCCAAACTGCCTTCTCAACAACTGAAAACTGGATGCGCCAAAACCATCTCTCTCTCAATGCAAATAAATCAAAGATTCTACTATTCCCTCCCACAAAGACCCTCTCCCATGATAAAAACAACTTCAAAGTCTATAGTCAAACCAACTCACCTATAGAAGTAGTCCCCTCTGCCAAACTATTTGGCATTACTATAGATGAACACCTCAAGTTTGATATTCATATTCAACAAAATATTAAAAAAACCTGCCAAAAGCTAGGTGCTGTATAGGAATAATCACTTTCTCTCCAACTCTACCAGGCAAACTCTGGCCTCGACTTATCTTCTTCCTTCCTTATTATATGGAGCCCCTCTCCTAGCCAACCTGTCCTCCTCTATCACCTCTAAACTAGAAAACTGCTATAACAAAATCTCTAAATTTGCCTTTAAATCTAAAAATACCAGCCATCACTGTCTAACCCTACAATCCCTGAATTGGCTTGAACTCCCAAACTACCTAGACTATCTCCAACTCACTACTGCCCATAGACTCATATTTCACCCAACAAAATGTCCTGCTCTAACAGATCAGAACTTAATTACTATCCGTAAACCTAAACATCCTGCTTGCCAACTTTTCCTATCTTTCTCACTAGGCAAAACATGGAATTCCCTTCCCAGCACAGTAAGAACCATACCAAACTCAGAAGACTTCAAAACCCAACTATTCAAACACCTGTCCACTAAATGGAAATGTACCTTCCTTCACCCAACCTAATCCAAAGGGGTTCTAGCTCTGGTTCCCAAGCTCTATAACTCTCATAGTTATCTTCCTATGAGCCTATCTAAGCTCTCAACAATTTCTATAGCTTCTCTCTAAGCTCTCACCTCCTACAGCTACCCTCACACAGCCCAACCTTGTAAATATTGTAAATAGCATTCTACTGTTGATGTGTGTATGTAAAGCATATTTACATTTTCTTAAAAGATTTGTATGTAAACTGTTTCCACACCTAACCCATATCTGTTTTCCTTAAATGAAACTGTGTGATCCATACCTTCAAGCTTAATGAGTTTAACTATGTATGATATTGAATGCATTTATGAGTAACTATTCTACATAGGATCTTTAATATTAACTATCATTTGTATCTAAATTGTATAATGCATCTTGGAGCTTTTCTCCCCGGGCCTCCACTGAAAATAAGTCATTTCGGCCCAGTGGACTTCCCTGGTAATCAAATTGCAAATAAATAAATAACTAAATAATGTAGATATTGCTGTGTATCTCTTTTCTGATGTCTGTCTATAAGTCTCCCATGGTTTTACAATCTGACCTTGTAATTACAACACTCTTATTCAGGGTTTCCTAGACAGTTTTATTATGTAGCACTGCGTGGATGACAGTGGTGAGTAGTACCTTATTATTCAGAGAAACTGCAACACTAACACTGCCATGCAATACCAGACTAACCAGTACCAGTCCAGGATTTCAATCTTTTATTTCTAGGCACAGTTTTCATATCTGGCAGACCTGTGGGGGGAATGTTTGTTAACACTACCTGAATGTTGCCACACATATTACCAGATTTCACATTTTTATTATGCACATACATCTCACTATGTTACTGCACACACTCTGGTCATAGCTTCAAAACATGGGGGTGGAGATGGGACATACTTTGCTTATTACTCTCATAACACTTTGATGAGTTGCTACATTGACAGGTTTGTTCTTATAGATATATTTCTGACAGTTATGATGTCTGACAATCAGTTGTATGTCATTATTTGTTGCCTAAACTTCTGGGATCATCCCACTGATTTGCCAGGGGGACAGGTTGACAGGCAGGGGAAGTACACAAATTATTCGGACTTTCTGACAATATCTGTACAGTTGTGGGATATGATTCTGCATACAGCTTACTACCACTCCCAGGATTCGAACCATGGCTGTGTGTGCTAAAAATACAGCACTTTACATCTCAGTTGAGTGTGCTATTTGGATTATGTTGTCTATCTTTTCACTGCCTTCTGTCAAAGTCTCACTCAGTTGTACAATATGACCTTGTGATTACAACAGTCATATACAGACATTCCTACACATTTTATTTTTGTAGCACAGTGTGGGTAACAGTGCTTAATACAACAGTACTATTAAGAGAACGCAACACTACATTACCATATGATACCAGAGTAAACAAGCAGTCCAGGAGTTAGACCTTTATTGCCAGGCTGCTACCCTTTTATTTACATACAATCTATATGAGACTCTTCCTGACATATTGTCTGGTTTATTCAGTGCATGCCATACACAGTACAGGTTTTATACTGGAAATTAACTTTCTATTACTTTTAGATTTATTTCTTATGACAGTACATGCAAGATTATTACTAACCTGCCTCACAACACAGCCTCTGCAGCCTACAGGCATGTGCTTCCTGATTCACAGCCTGCTCTGCTGCCGCTGTCAAAGACATAAGAGGAATATTTAGCCATACCTATCCATAATATACATGAGCCAGCAATTATTAAACAGGTAGTAGTATGAATACTTGCACATGGCTTTGACATCACCCAGCTGCCTAGCTTCTTGAATCCACTGATCCAAGAGCTCTCTTCCTCTGTTTCAGGTTGGCATAGTGATGCCTGACCTGTTCACCAGTTTGAGGAATGCCAGTGGCACTGGTGAGGTCATGGGCGAGACAGTCCCCGGCATCCGCTTTATATTGGGAACTCTGGTACTGGTCCTGCAGCAGTCTCTGTTCCTGGTCTTTAACAAGGAGTCCTGCCATGACTTTGGACTCCTGGATGTCCCAGCGCTGCACTTGGAAGCACAATCCTTCTCCCACACCTGCCATAGTGCCTACAGGAGGAAGCTGCAACCAGTTACGAGATGTATTCCCACATGTGGGGTTTAAATAGGTCCAATTTCCCGCACTTTGTTGTGATTGGACAGTTTTAAAAATGCTATGCTATGGGCAAACCTGCTTACCTAATGTTGGCATTGCTTAAAGTGGTATACCAATGGGCAGATTGATTTAGCTGAGCTACGCATTGCTTACACCTAGTAAGCAGGGATGTGCAATGCTTAGCATTGCTTATTTTTAAATTTGCACACTATTTGCTGTTTGGCATTGATTTATCATTCATTACATGTTATATATTTGTTTAGTATCCGTGATTCATGTGTACTTACACTGTATGGGGTCCTTGTGTTTATTGGGGGATTTCACCACTTTATTACAATGACACCTCAAATCTGGACTTAATGCAGTACTCCATTTCACATATATATATGTTATGTAGTAGGTTATACAACATAAGACTGTATACAGATTCCCTTCACATATAAATTGTGATTTTGCTATAGTGAAGATCTGTTTGGGGATACCTCAATTTTATGTACTGCTGTGATGGCTTACTTGTTAACAGCTGTGACTATAGTGTAAAGGGTCCTGGGATTAAGACCTGCAAGGCTTATTTATTTTGTTGCTGGGCAGAACAGGGGCTATTGGATACAGAGTGATTAAGGCACTTTTAAGCAGTTGTAAGAGGGTTTGCACGGGTTTGAGCGACGGTAAGCAATGCTAACTTCCAGTTAAATATACTTACAGAGAGTTAGCTTCAAAATTGCTTAACCTGTATGCGCATTGCTTACCTCTGCACAAACAGGCTTAAACCCGCTTGCTACTGCTTAAAACTGCTTACTCCTGCTTGCCCCCACACTAATTTAGAATGAAATTAAACATGGGTCTTGGGAAAGTGGTAGATTTGGACACTCTATGGATTTATCATTCATTTTACATTATACCTTCATTTAGTTTCCCTGATTCATGTGTACATATACTGTATGGGACACTTGTGTTTATCTGTGGTTTTTACCACATTATTACAATGAAACCTCACATCTGCACTTAATGCAGTACTCCAGTTCACAAATATATGTTATTTAGTAGGTTATACAGCAAAAAAAGTTAATTGATTTCACATGGAAAATGGAATTTATTACAGTGAGAATCGAACCAGGAATGACTTCTCGCAAAGCAAACAGTCTGACCACTACACTATTGCAGTTCTGCTTCAATTGAATGTATCTTGCTATTAATCTTCTTGTGCTATTTAAACTACAGTATGTGTAGCTAAGCAATGGGCAAACCTGTGCAACTATGGTTAAATTTAATCTGTTTGAAAAAAAAATAATTCTATACTGTTATTTTCTCTGGAAATGGACAGGTTTCACTTATTGCTGTGGATTTCTGCATGCATGTCCATATTTGGCAGACATCCTAGCAACCCCCCATACCTCTCAACCTCTTCAGGCAAACTATCTGGACAAAGCTTGAAAAACTGTGGTACAACTATGGACATATTTTAATTATTGCTCTTATAAACGTTGGACAGTTGCTAGAGTAACCAGGATTTGTTTTAATATACATTTTCTGATGGATTTTGGTGTCTGGAACTCAAATGTATGCCATTATTTCACAGCTTCATTTCTGACATCATCCCATGACTTCCCTGTACAAATGGAGTACAAGCCAACTGTATGGGCAACAAATCTGGACATTATGCGATGATTTGTACAGTTGGGAGGTATGCAACCTCCTCTGAGCATTCTTGTTCATTGTAATTGCCGAACAGCACTTCCTGAGTGCAGGGGCATGTGTATTGTGAGAGCTCTGTTCTCAGACACACCCCCTGCACTCATCCATGCTCCATGTCCTTTTAGGAGCAGAAGCAGCGTGCCTTCATTACTCTGCATGGCGTGCTGCCGTGCTGCCCTTAAGCGATCGTTTCCATGCAGGAATAACTTATTCCTGTACGGGAGATTAGTGAATCCCGGGGATAGTTTGGGGCTTAAAGTCTTGAATAAACCCTTTACTTAGAGGGTGAATCTATTGTTTCAAAAAATAAAGGTAATAAAAGCTCATTTTGATAACATGTCATACCATTTTACATAACATGAAATCAAATGAAAATCAAGAATTTCATGCTTTCTTTATATGCATAATTACATCTCCAAATTTCAATATACATTATCTCATACCTTTCAAATTCCAAGTACAAGAATTCTGGCCAAATACAAAAATATTTGAGGGTCATAGGCCCCAAATCAGGAACAGACTTTAAATACTGCTCTTGCAAAGTTGAAAGTTGATAGAATAACATGTTTTGCATTGACATGCAGTCTCTGCAATATATGAAGTCTGAAACCTAAATGTTCCTCAGTATTTAGTGACATCAGTCATCAATGATTTATCAAAAAACATTGATTTTAAGAGGAACAAGCCAGAAATATAATGTAAATGTCTATACCCTCTGCAAACTTCTAGACAGTTGAAAATTATACATAAGGAAATTATTTTATTCCATACATGGGTTACATCCTTTTCAGTATGTACTAAATAGTACTAAGCACTTACATTATTTTACCTGAAAATATGAATTATAGTAACTCTCGCTTGGGCTGTCATGTGGTAATGTATTGGAAAACATTCAAATACACACAACAGTCATATCTTTCATGCCTTTAGAACCCAGGTCTCCTTTACATTTGATCAAAGCCATTTATTTAATTACTTAAATAATATAAGAAAAGGGCATATGTTTCTTTTCCACTATACGACCCTTTGTTTCTTTAGAGAGTTCAGCTGTGATCAGGTGTACTTCTTTAGATGTTGCTTGTAGCACCAAATAGAACCATTAGCATACATCATTATATATGGTGCCAGATGCTAAAACACAATGTAAACAAGATATTTGGTGGAGCTGCTTTAGAGAAATCAACAGCTATATACATTCATATAAATTGATCTCTCAAAGGCGTTGGGGAGTTTTTATGCCCCACCCTTGCATTCATTTGTAGTATCCAAGGTCAATTCCCCTTTATGGAGCACACTTCCCCTCCTTAGGGAACATCTTTCAAAAATACTGTCCCAGAGGATAACCACTCCCATCCCTCCCTGCCAGCAACTCAGACACCACTAATCAAACCCAGGTTGCCTGGGCCATAGTTAAGGCTTCATTCCTGTAACACCATATTGCTGGCTTTATAGACCCTTAGTTTTATTCATATTCCAATAAAATCACATCACAAATAACCAGCTTTTACATTTAGTTTCCACAGCATTCATGTAATAACATTCACCTCTTCTAATGGGTTTCAAATCCTCAACATACAAATTCTCCATTTAACAGGGTGCATCATTGTCCATTCTTTTGCAATGAGTGTTTTTGGTACAAATGCAAGTGGCATTCACCTGCAGAAGAGAGAAACATAACTGTAAAGGTGCTCTACCAAACATCCATTTCTCAAAGTTCTAGGAGCCATTGACTGTACCTGTATCACCATCAACACACTGCCTGGTCCACGTGGTTACCAGAATGTCAGTCAGAGGATTTTCCTCTTGATCGACTGCCAGATTGTGTGCAATTCAGGAATATTATTTTTTATCTGTCTGTACTACATTCAGACAGTTTACATAATTGCCACATCAGGCACTCATCTGACCTATACTAGTAATATGTGCATGGTGATTTCCCACAAGGTATCTTAATGGCAGTGAGGGATACACCAAGGAACCATGGCTCATGATACCAATATGTAAGCCACATAGCAGAGATAAGGTATTTTACAATTCTGCACTGCCAAAGACCCATCACATCACTGAACATTTGTTTGGATTGCCAAAGGCCAGATTCTATTGGCTAGATTCCTCTGAAAGGACAATGCAGCATGCTCTGTATACTTGCAACAAGTTGCTTATTGTATGAATAATATTGCACAACTCTGCGTCATGCAAACAGTGAGAGCATGGGATTGCCATTCCAGGACCAGATAGATAGACAGACTAGAGCCAGTGACATAGGAGGTACTTTGTGAGGAGTTATTAGAAGAAATGGCTGCAGCAGAACCATAGATGGAGCAGGGTGCACACAATGTGCTGAGGCAATGGCAAAGAGTTGGCATCTGATCCATAAATACAGGCCATGACTGAGAAAACAAAAGTAAAACTTGATGAACACAGTACTATACCAAAGCTATGCAGTACATTGCATTGACTGGCTAGGCTGTGCATTGGATATTACCTAGCACATATCACAGAGGGGTGGGTAGGGCACGGTTGGCATCATTTGCACATGTGAGGTGGTGTAAAGTGACAGGGAAAAGCAATATTTACATATATGATGGTGGAAGGACAAGGGATGTGGAAGTGTCACTATGTTATATTGCTTGATGATTGGGTGATACCGAATCAACAGTATAGTGAGTGAGTGGAGCTTCCTGAAAGTGGCAGGTGGCCAGATGTTCTGAGTTGTTGCAAAGTACTGGTACAGGTCAGCTGCAGCAGATGTTACCTCACTTGGCTTGTATGGAGCTATGGAAACAAGAGCTGTGGGTCCACAGGGGTAGACTATGTAAATTGTGGAAAGCCTTGGGCATGAGGTTCTCCTCAAAGAAGACATTCTGCCAGCAACACTTAGTGACAAGGGCAACATGAAATTTGGGGAAAGTGACTGCCTGACTATGTGAAGTGAAGAATCACCACAGAGGCTACATCTAAGATGGTTTCTCCATTGCACTATTGTAGGTTTACTACTCTGTGACCTTGACAAGCCAGTGGTATGGGGCATACCTATGTTGTAGACAGAGGATTTATGGGCATGCATATGGTGACCTTCATGGTGGGTAAAACAAATGTCCCATGGTAGATGAACTTTCATAGATTCATAGGTGTTTACTAGGCTAATGACCACAGGGGCCTTTTTAAGCCTAGTCATGCATCCCAAATATCTGACAAGTTCTGGTACCCTTAATAGGTGTAAGCAGGGGCTTGGGATGTGAAACATTTAGAAACAGGGTAATGGTAAATTAATCATTTATAGGCTGTCTGTGTACATTAGAGACATAGGTGCCAAACCAGGGATGAATTTCCTGTTCCCCATCTAATTGTCCAAGTTACACTTGAATTGGGTTAGGGAGGAACTCAGCTTCACATAGATAGGGAAGCTGTTCCAGAAAACGGATAGTCTCTCCAGTAGGTCCTATTTATATCACAGGCAAGATTTTTGTCTTTAGAATGGGTAATTCTGGTGCTGTTTATTTTGTGGATATGCAGGAGCTCCATCAGAGTGCAGTCTGACAATGTCAAATGTCTTATATGCCAGGCATAGATCTCCCCTCAACAGTCTGTAGGCGTCAGAATGGTTCTACCTGACATAGCAGGTAGAACCGTCAGAATACAGGGATAAAGGTTTGAGGTGATCTGCGTAAGATGTGTTACTTAACGCCCTGTATCCTTTTAGTGCAGAACCTCTGTTGACATTCCAACTGTTGGATATGGCGGGTTAGGTACATACTGAAGGGAGGCATTGTATTCAATGATAGGTTTGATGAATGCCAAATACAGTGGACCAATGACTTCCTGGGACCTAGATGTCATACCTTTGTTTATAAGTTGCACAACATAGACTGATTTCCTCACTACTGTAGATCGTGATGGTCAAGGGCTATGTTACTGTCTATATGTGTGTCCCCAAGTCCCTGACTACTGGGTCAACTCTAGGGATGTGTTGTTGATATGATATTTACCAGGGGTGGATGACTTCCTGAATGATACTATTATTCATTTCTTGGCATTTAGTTATGCAAAATGATCAGGTAATGACCTCTGTAGGTGGGTGTACACTTTGTTGTCCATATGATTAATAGATGTAAGCAGGCATTGTGTACCCTTTCATAACCTTATATATATATCATTACTCATGCTGTGCAATGTGCTACTCATCTCTTTCATTGCATTGGTGCCATCTGCTTGTGCCTGGATCACCAACCTGCACAACTGTTGTTTTATACCCAAAGTGACACCTAAGTATTTATACCTAGTGTGAAACACTCCTAAGCAGGAGTCATGGTACAGATACTACCTCTGGTGGCATCACTGTTTATTGCTGTTGGATGAGCAAGGGATGAATATATACCATGTGTTGGGCTGCCAGAATGACCTGTCTCCATAACCAGTGGAGAGGTTCTGGGACTCCATTTTGGAGTAAAAATAGCTCTGTCAAAGGATGTTACTGGTAGAATGCTATGCACCATACCTATCTTTGATAAAAGCATTATGTTATCAGGCTGTGCTATGCAGTGGCTACCATCATTGTCAGGCACCTATGTAGCACCGATATTTATGTATTTATTTATTTATTTATTGACATTTGTTTACCAGGAAAGTCTGACTGGGTAGTAGATACTTATTTTTAATGGAGGCCTAGGGAGAAAAGCTTCAGAGAGTTAGATATTATCAAATAAAGCAATAATATAGATGTAATTAAAAATATATATACATGCAATTTGACAGTGGAATACATAGGATACAATAAAGCATGACAATGCAGCAGTGATATAATAATATAAAATTACAGTTAAATATGGCAATCAGTATATACAAAAGTATTAGAAGCAATTATGCTAGGGAAAAGTAATCCCCCCAAAAGAAAAGATATAAGTCCCTTCTAAGAATGGGGAGAAGGCAGGTGTTGAAAGGGGGTGTATATTAGATAACCAAAATGATCAAAGAGCGAACACTCTTTTATCGACACATAAAACACAAACTCACTAAACACCGAAGTTATGGAATAGCGATTTTTTTCCCAGGGAAAAAAAAAATCACTGGGCCATTCTTGGGACTTTGCCATTTCCTCCACTGTGGTGTGATCTCGGAGTTGGTATATTTAAGTAGAGGGGTGTGGGGGGCACAGCCTCCCACATTCGGGGGATGTGGGGGGCAAATCCCCCCTCTTTATTTTGTGTCTCAAGTTTTTAATTTAATTTTTTTTGGAACAGCAATATTTTTCTTTGGAAAAAAAAATCGCTGTTTTGTAACTTCGGTGTTTAGTGAGTTTGTGTTTTATGTGTCGATAAAAGAGCGTTCACTTTTTTATCATTTTGGTTATCTAATATAGACCCATTGAAAGGTGCAGACAGTAATATGAACAGTTAGTGGGAGTGTAAAGTATTTCTTGATGTAGAGCATACAGGTGAGTTGCATAGGTATAGCCAAGAGTTAGTGAGAAAATTTTTGAAAGAAGACTTAAATACATGGAGGCTAGATGTAGTTGAATTTGGTATAGTATTCCATAGTGGGGCTATGCAGTCTCATTACACATTTTGTCCCATGCATTCTTCTGGTTTATAGATTTCAAGCTGTTTTTTGTCTTGAAGCACCAAGGGCAATTTGGGAGATAACAATGAAATACTGAGACAGAAGAAGGGCAGGTAGAGGGGTTATATAGTATTTTATTGGTTAGTATGGGTTAGCTGATGTGAGAGTTCTAACCAGTTTACAGCATGATAGTGCAGAGTGAAGATGAGCTTTATGTGGCAGGTTATTTGCCAATCTAGCTATCTTATTATAGAATTGCTCCAGTTGTGATTTAAGAGAGATCTGGATGTTAGTGAAAATAGATGAGTCATAGAGAAGAGAAGATAAAAGATAAGAGTTAGCTAGGGTGTTTCTACTTCAAGGAGTAAGGGATTTTTTTGTTCTATATAGCAGACCAATCTTTTGATGAGTTTTTGCTATGAAGTTTTGCATATGAAGATCAAACTTGAAGTTGTCATCTATGGTGACTTGAAGCAATTTTGAAACTACTTTAATAGCTGTATTGTTTAGAGAGGTAATGTGGAAGCCACTTTGAGCATTGGCTTGGGACTTAGGAAAAATAGCAGTGGTTTAGTCTTTTTGGGATGAGGTAAAAGTTGGTTTTGATGTGGCCACAGATCAACTGAGTTGAAGGCATCTTGCGTCATGGATTGTAGCTCTAAGGAGGTTGTCAGATGAGCAGATGGTAATTCTAGTTGAATTTGTCAGGCAGTGGTTTTGAGTAGTTTTTATATTTTATTTCTGATAGGACCAACTGCATTTAAAGTATTCATGAATATATTGCTGAATTTAACAGCTTCATCTTGGGGCAGGGTATTGAGTGGATACCAGTTAGAGGATTTTAATACATTTCCAAGAGTGCCAGGATGAAAGAAAGATTTTGGGTTGTTATATATTGATGTTTTTTTTAGCTGGTGGATAATTTCTCTATTGGCTAATATAGGGTGATGGTCACTAAGGTAATCAGGTAGTACTCCTGAGCTGAGGATAGAATTTTTGTGATTCCATTTGTTAAGTCAAGTAGGAGAAGAAATTAGCTATGTAAACCTATACAGGTTAAGACTAGTGGTTGGGGTGTTAGATGTCAGAGATAACCGTTCAATGTTAATGCTGCCTAAGATAATGGTTTCAATAGTAACATTTGTAGTTATCCAGCAAAAAATTCTTCTAATAAGCTAATATTATTACCTGGTGGTATGCATACCTCTCAACTGTACTGAATTCCTCAGCATTTACTGGTTTTGTGGTCCAAATAATGGGGTGCCTTGAATTCCTGAGTAGGCCCCCTTTATTCCCGAATTTCTCAGATTTTTATTGATTATTTTTTTTTTGCAATTTTCTGCTGATGCCACCATGTGCAGAGGCATGCACAATGACATCAGCTTCATGAGCAGCTTGCCAGCCTGTCAGAATTGGCTGAGGGCTCGAGGGGTATGACTGACTGATTTGCTGTACTTTGTTTATGGGCAGCAGCATGTGTGTGTTTCCCCAGCTCCTCCAGGTGAGGAAAAACACGTAAAACCTCAGCACTTTTAGGACCATTCCATTCGTTATTCATATGTGCTGCAGCATTTATTGAAGCATTCTGGTCACACTAGGGATGGGGGTGTGTGCTGCATATAGTTGAAGTTTAAAATACCGGTCACCCTAGCTGAATTACATTACTCACTAGCTGGTCTCACTAGCTGAATTACATTACTGTTCCATTCTCCTCGCAGTGTGTGTGCATTTATTTTAGAACAGCATTAACTGAATTACAGTTGGTCTAACTAGCTGAATTACAGTTGGTCTCACTAGCTGAATTACATTACTGTTCCAGTCGCACTAGAGTGAATTACATTTCTCTTCAGTTCTGATCGCAGTGTGTGTGCACACTAGTTGAATGACAGTTGGTCTCGCTATCTGAATTACATTACTGTTCCATTCGCAGTGTGTGAATTTATTTTAATATACAGTTGGTCTCACTGTTCCGTTCTGGTCGATGTGTGTATGCTTATTTTACAACGGCACTAGTTGAATCACACTAGCTGAAGGTAGAGAGCGTGTGTGTGTGTGTGTGTGTGTGTGTGTGTGCGTGTGTGTGTGTGTGCGTGTGTGCGTGTGTGCGTGTGTGCGTGTGTGTGTGTGTGTGTGTGTGTGTGTTAGGTACAAGAAGCAAAAGCCTGAGTTCTCTACCCATACTACCACTTCTGATTGATTGAGTTATAGCTCTTAACTGTACATATTTTCACAGAATGTCTGGGATGTTTGGATCATACTTTTGGTCTGTTCCTCTTAAAATTTGGACAGTGCAGTGGTAGTGTTGTCACCTCACAGCAAGAGGTTCTCAGGTTCAATTCTAAGCTGAAGTGCCTTCTGTGTGGAGTCTGCATGCCCTCCCTGCATTTGTGTGGGTTTCCTCTGGGTGCTCTGGGTTCCTCCCATGATGCAAAGACATGTGTCTGGAGCATTTCTCCCTGGGCCTCTGCTGAAAATTGGCTTTATTCCAAGTTGGACTTCCCTGGTAAACAAATGTTAAATTAAAATAAACCTTGTGGTTTTCTGGCAAATCAGAGAGAACTGAATTCACTAAATAATGATAGCCATTTAAGTTTCAGTCTTCCTATCTTTCAGGAAACAGATGGTAGCACAGCATTTTATTCTAGCAACTTTCTAAGATTATACAAGCAATGTTTAAAATGTGTCCCTGGTTTTGGACCTTTGCCCCCCCCCCCAATAAATTTTGTCTTTTTCCTGATTTCTTGTGCTGCACAGTTCTTCAGGGAATGTGAAGTTTAGTGCTGCTTATAGAACATTGACTTGTGTTGTTAGTAGCACAATGGGTAGTATACTTGTTTTTGCTCCAGAAGGTTGTGGGTTTTACTCCCACAATATGTAGATAGCTTGCTGACACTGTACTGTGTTGTACTTTTAAAGAGGGTGGATGCAGCAGTCCTGAGACTGTCCTCCTTTGGCAGAGATACCTAGCAACTATGAACCTGTTATCAGTTTGTCATTCATTCCCTATTGAAATATTACTATCTTATCATTTTTTTAATGTAACAGGGAATTTATTCTTCAAGGGCAACAGGCACTTTACTTGTCGATGAAACAATGAAATATAAAGTTGTTTGCTAGCAGCAACCTCTTTGTTAGTTACAGATCTCTTTAATGTGGAATTATTTAGATGACTTTTACTTCTGCAGAGATTGTGCATATTTACTGATACTGGTGGATTGTAGAAGTCTGAGTAGACTTTTATGATGGGAATGTTCTGAATTTGGCAATTTTGTCATTATCGGTTCATGCATTTTGTTTCAATGCTTACTGGAAAAACATTCAAAATAATAAATTTAAAATGTGCTCTAGCAAGTGTGCTGTATTATACAAGGACTATAATTTAATA
Source organism: Protopterus annectens (assembly GCF_019279795.1). NCBI lineage: Eukaryota > Metazoa > Chordata > Ceratodontiformes > Protopteridae > Protopterus > Protopterus annectens. The sequence continues at coordinate 905,093,459 of NC_056730.1, forward strand.
CAGTCAGGACGGTGTATGAAAGAACACATGTATGTTTCGGTTGCAAGGGGCCTGTGATTTGAAAACAGCCCAAAGGTAATTTTTATCCGTCACTGGCCAGATGCATTTTCTTTGAATGTGGGTTTCAAAGCTGTTTCAATGAATGTGAGTTTCAAGGGCAGAGAAGTTTTAATGCCAAGTCTATTTCCATTGTGAGACTATATTGCTTTGTTTCTGCATTTTCTGTGTGTTTCTACCAAAAAAACAAAAAAATAATCCTTGTTTTCCCGCCTTCCTCGACTAGTTTAGACCAGTTTACAGGCATTGCTGTATTCTGGGCTGTGGTGTAGTTCCTGTGTTGTCCATTACCTTACTTGGATAGAAGGAAGTTTCTTTGCTCACCAGTGGGAGTGGGGAACCTTGAGCAGCCTACCTGTCTTTGGGGGAAGTGACCTCAGCACAAGAAGCTGTAGTAATTGGTTGTTTGGGACCATTTCTAGCTCTTTTGTAGTTCACTGTTTAAAATCCGCCTCTGGGCATTTTTTTCTGGCTATACTGCTCAGACAAGCTCCACGTGGGTTTACAGAGTGGTCCTAGCAGCAGGGAACTCAGAAAAGCGACTACCTTCTGGATTTAAGTATCTTTGCTTTTTTCACTTGAAATAGCTTCTGTAGCTTACCTTGAACTAGCCTGAACTGTTTTTTAACTGATTGCTGCATTATTTTAAAATCTGCACTTAAAAGTTACATTTTAGTCGAATTTGATCGAATGTTTGCTTGTTTGTTTGTTTAATTTAACTGTGGAGGCTGCCCACTAAAGTGTGCTAGCCTGTGTAACTAATTTATCAATGTTTCTGCATTTTCTGTGTGTTTCTACCAAAAAAACAAAAAAACAAAAAAATAATCCTTGTTTTCCTGCTTTCCTCAACTAGTTTATACCAGTTTACAGGCATTGCTGTATTCTTGGCTGTGGTGTAGTTCCTGTGTTGTCCATTACCTTACTTGGATAGAGGGAAGTTTCTTTGCTCACCAGTGGGAGTGGGGAGCCTTGAGCAGCCTACCTGTCCTTGGGGGAAGTGACCTCAGCACAAAAAGCTGTAGTAATTGGTTGTTTGGGACCATTTCTAGCTCTTTTGTAGTTCACTGTTTAAAATCCGCGTTTGCGCGGTCGTGCGCATAGCGCAGCGCCGGTTAAACAAGGTTAAACTTTTTCTGGCTTCTCCAAGTCTGCTCTTCAAATTTTCCCTTAAGGAAGCTCTACTCTTAGTATAACCAGACTACTCACTGTATTATAAGCCTAGCACTTGTTCTCAATACTTCTCTACTAAGTAAGCACTCTCGTACTAAGTAAAGCACTACATAAAATGTAGAAAAAACTGTCAGGAACCACCACGAAGTGCATAAAGGTTTTAATTTTAAAAGAAGAAACAAGCGCTTTCACGCACCACCATGGCGCGCTTCATCAGGTTACAATAAATGAGTAAAAGACCATCCATTATATACTAAATGACACACAGTTAAACAATTACATCTACTTACCACCCCTGTGAATATCCACTTCCCTTAAAGGTATACCACTCCCGTATACTGTTCTAGCATGTCGAGTGGTAGATTACTGGTGTCGTCTCCAGTTCAGCTGGTCAATCTGGGTATCTTGAGACAATGCTACAATTGTCTCATGTACAGAGACAACCCTTTACTCCTCCCAACAAACACAAATACATGTGAGAGATGCAACTATATAGCCAAACTGGAGGCTGAACTTTCTCAACTCAGGGCTGGCATGACCAGACAGAAGGAGATGGCAACCACACACACAACAATCCCAGTCCCACATAGAACTACCACAACTGCAAACCAAACACATAAAAACACAAAGACATACTCGGAGGCTCTAATAAAAAACTTACCAAAACAACAGAGGCTCCCAAAGCAGACATCCAAAAATCCACCACCTCAAAACAAAACACATGCAACACATACTTCAATAAATCAGTGTGTCGACCAATCGCAGCCCTTAAGGCCAAACACCTTGCCTGATACATTAGTAATAGGTGACTCCATAGTCAGACACACTGATGTCCCACTGACCAGGCTGAACAAGGAGAAGGTGACTGTGAGCTGTCTATCGGGAGCTAGGATCTGTCACATAACACACGCACTCAGGTCACTCCAAAGCAAGTACAAATATGACTCCGTCATTGTCCATGCTGGTGTGAATGACCTGAGACATACCTCCCTGGACTACATGAAAAGAGACATAGAGGAGCTCTATGATTATGTAGCCCAGGCTGGTATGACCCTGACCCTGAGCAGCATCTTGCCCTCACCAAGAATGATACCACAATACAAAGACAAGATGATCAGCTTTAACAATTGGCTCAAGTACTGGTGTCATTCTAAGGGGATCCAATGTCTGTCTGCCTGGGATGATACGTTGGACAAGCCACGCTGCTTCGCAAGGGATGGCTTACATCTGTCACCACTGGGCTTCCGGATATTGGCTAAGGCTCTTGCCACCCCCATAGTGCCTTTTTAAGCAAGGCTCAAAAGCCAAACCCACCTCCTTAGAAAACAAAAATGGAAAAAAACTAAGGGTAATGCTGCTCAACACCAGAAGTCTAAATCTCAAGATGCAGGCACTTGATGCACTCCTCAGCATGGAGAACATCGACGTCTGTGCAGTAACTGAAACCTGGTTCAAGGCTCCTGAGAGCACCCCAGCACTACCAGGCTATACCTCGTATCATGCTTTTCGACCCCAAAACCCGGGCCGAACCACAAAGGGAGGGGGAGTGTCCATATTCATAAAGGGCACCCACACCTCCAGGTTAGTAGCAACTTATGAAGCATCAGAGACCATACAGGTGCAACTAACCATAGACAAAACTGCTATACAACTGGTAGCATGTTACAGACCACCCTCCCAATCTCAAGAACCCCACTCAGCCTTCCTGAAGATATTGGAGGATATGAATGTACCACAAAATACCATCATACTGGGAGACTTCAACTACCCAAACATAGATTAGGTACATTATTCTAGCCCTAATATCCTAGCCCAAAGGTTCCTGGAATTCATAAATTCAAATGCACTGGAACAACTAGTCACCTCTCCCACTAGGGGAGATAATATACTAGACCTGATCATCACAAACATGGGGACAAAATGCTCCACACTGGAAGTATACCCCTCACTATTGAGATCTGACCACAAACTAATCACCCTGGATATACATATCCCACCTCCACCCCCAGCACAAAAGACCACAGTGAAAAACTTCTCAAAAGCAGACTTCACTCTTCTTAAGACTGAGATGGTATCCTTTAATCCCACTGTGCCAGTGGATACCACATCCCACAATGCCGAATACTTCACAAATGCTTTCTATGGACATCTCCAAGAATGCATGGATCATGCAATCCCAAACAAATCCAAGTCCCTCTCCACCAAATGTAAGCGTCCTGTCTGGTGGACCTCAGCCATAAACAAATTGTATAACAAAAGAAGGAAGCTACTGAATGTCAGAGCGAAATCCCATGAAGGGAAGACATCTCTGATCAACATTAGCAGAAAACTACGTTCTCTCATAAAAACATCCAAGGCAAACTTTGAGAGAAAAATCGCTAAGGACACTAAAGATAACCACAAAGCCTTCTTCAGCTATGTTAGAAACCTGGGCAGAAACCCTCAGATATGCTCAGAGTTGGTTCACAACAACAAAAAATACACTGTACCCACAGATATTGCCAACATTCTGGCTGACAGGTTCAGTGCAAATTTCTCCCCTCCTTCACCCCCAAAATAAGAAATACTTATCCCAGCTGAATGTAATCTCCCTGTCATCTCAGATGTCCAAGTGAGAACCACCCTAAACAAAGCAAAAAACACAGCATCAATGAGACCTGACGGTATCCCGGAGTGCATGTTACGTGAACTCCAAGAGGAGCTAAACCCACACATAAAAATGCTATTTAACCTTAGCCTTACTTTGGGATATGTACCTGAACACTGGCGTACAGCAACAGTGGTCCCACTCCACAAGGGGGGTGCCTCTACAGACCCTGGAAACTACCGCCCCATAAGCTTAACTAGCCTGGTCTGCAAAGCTATGGAAAGAATCATTATGGAACTCATAAACAGAGACATAGGGGACCTACAGACACTTGACCCCACCCAGTTTGGCTTTGTAAAGGGCAGATCCTGCCTTTTAAACCTGGTTGACTTTTTCAAAACAGTCACTAGAGCCATTGATGAGGGCAAAGCAGTCCATACAGCATACCTGGACTTGGCTAAGGCCTTCGACACAATACCCCACTCAGGCATCATAGATAAGCTAAACAGCTTACAAGTTAACCCTTATGTCACTAGATGGGTTGCAAACTGGCTAAAGGACAGAACCCATAAATTTAAAATCGCTGGAGCAATGTCAGACTCAAAGCCAGTCACAAGTGGTGTCCCACAGGGATCTGTCCTGGGACCCCTCTTGTTCGGCATTTATTTCTCAGACGTTAAAGCAAACATGGGAGGGCTGTGGCTGACAAAGTTCGCAGATGACTGCAAACTAGGTGCCATAGTCGATACACCAGCAGACACACACATCCTACAAAAAGGCCTCACTGAAACAGACAACTGGTGCTGTAGTCACGACCTTAAACTAAATGCCAAAAAATGTATAGTCATTCCTTTTGGAAAAAACAAAGTACCCACAAATTATCACATAGACAACAACCCACTGAGTATGGAAAAAGTAATTAGAGACCTAGGGACCCAAGTAGACAGCGACCTCTCATTTGACACCCATGTTGCCAAAGTGGTTAGAAAAACATTCTACCTTGCACACCTCACCATGAAGGGATTCACATCCAGATCCAAGGATGTCATTGTAACCCTATATTCCTCCCTCATCAGACCCATGATTGAGTACAATGCCCCATTTGGTATGTACCTCACCCGGCATTTGCAACAGCTGGAGAGACCACAAAAGTACCTCACCAAAAGGATCAAGGGTCTCCAACATATGTCTTATTCTGCCAGACTAAAGAAACTTCAGCTCTATTCAGTAGCATACCGCCTGCTCAGAGGTGATCTCTGCCTGACGTACAAGGCCATGTCCAATCAGGATCTGATGGACATGCTCCACCTCAAAAAATCCAAATCCATCAGGACCATGAGAGCTAAAGACTTAAACCTCGGCACAAGTATGAATAGGACATGCTGAAGGGATAGATTCATAACCCAGAGGCTTCCCATGCTTTGGAACAGGATCCCAGTTCATATTAGGCAGAGCCCCTCACTGACCCTCTTCAAGAGAAATCTTGATGAGTGGATGGGAGATCGTAAGTTTACCCCAGGGGTCACATCTGTGTCACTGTTAGACAGGGGCACAGTAAACTAATTCTATTATATAAGGGGACCTTCATTGTGTCACTACTAGACAGAGGCACAGTATTCTAGATTTATTCTGTACATTTTTGTACCATTTCATGGGGTGGCAAAAGCCACATCACTATGGCTAGGCTTACAAATGCCCCAGGGCAGATAGCCTAGTACTATACTATGAAACTATGAAACTAAAGATGTCTATAGTGTTTGTGCTATAAAATGTAAAATAAGTTTTAAATGAAATCCAAATAATCATTGTAGAAGTAAAGCAGTATGCACGTTATAGTGTTTATGGTAGCGAAATAGCCAGGTAATGGGACATTGGAATGACTGCAGGGGTACTCTGGGGCCATATTTTGGTTGTCTGTTCTTCAGTTTTCGTTTGAAAGTTGGTATCCTACAATTTCATTGGAGCAGGTGGGGTAACATAATTGTGTATGCAAATTTTATGTTAATCAGCATACCCATTTTTACCTATTTTTTATGTACCTTTATCCAGATTTTTGATGTTTCCATGTTGAGTGGTATGGTAGTATGTAGAGGGACACTATACATGGATTTTTATGTTTATTAACTGAGAACAACAATAAGAAATTCTGCATTTTCGAAGGTTAGTATTTTAGTTTTGAGGGGGAAGAAAGCTAGACAGTTGTTGCATACAGTTGTAACAGCTCCTCTATTTTGTGTAGTCTGTCACTTCAAATAATAATGTTGCCAGGGGATAGAATGCCAGTACCTTTTATATGGGGTTTTAGCCATGTTTTAGTAATGATAGTGACATCTGGTGAGTAATGAAGAAAATGTGCTTTTAGGTCTGTAACTTTGTTTAGAATACTACAAATTTAAATGGAGGTAAGGAGAAGTTTTGTCACTATTGTACAGGGATTAGGGACAGTGCCAGTTGGAAAGGATGAGGCTGGGGGGCCAGGTTTGGGATGAATGTCATTACTAAGAGTGATTTTAGAGAAGAGCATATTGAGATTAGTGAATTTTTTATAAAGGTTGTGAATTTATTCCAGGTCATGTCAAAGTGAACGGAGTGGTTAGAACTTAATGGTTAGAATGGTTAGATTAATCTGAGAAGGTAAATAGATTGGACATTAAATACATATGAGGAAATATGTATGAAAGAGGGTTAAGTCTGAGTATACCTTCCAACACATCCCTCTCTGTCTGTGCTGGCCCTAGCAAACTCTGTTATTCAGCAGTCCATGTGATGGGCTGTGGATGGATGGACACATGCCCTGCACTATAATTCCTCATTCCCATCTCTTTGTGTTGTCAGCCTGACTGTCTGCAGGTTGCTGCTGACCCCCCAACATAATGTAAGAGTATTCATTCTGCATCCCCACCTACTGATGGCTAGTGTCACCTTATCACAGCTGCTGTAGAACAGGATTTTTTTGTTTGCAACACTCTAATATTCTCTGTTTTAATATATGATGACTTATGCTATTGCAGTATTCATGGCATGATGCTGTCCACAATGGTGACCATGGCTTTTATGTGCTATTATTGGGCTTGCAGCACAGTAATTATACTAATGCAGTGAATTCACAGAAATTTTCTGAACCAAAACCATAACACAACAAGATATTGGCTCTACATCATACAGTGGCGACCATGCCTGCCCATGCACATGCTTGACAATCTATGATACAATATGCATATGTTTAGGAAGCTCCATTAATACAACATAAATGCAGACTTTTGCAACTTTGCAAATGGCCTATTGGGTTCAAAGGCAAATTGGTGCAATGGAGAGCAGCCCATAGCCATGCCACTCTACCATGTATTTGTTGACAGAAGTGTGCTACCTTGTGTGATGGGCACACATCTGTAATCTTTCTCTACACGTGTCTTTTGTGATTATGTTACTGCACACTGGCATCAGGCTACCTTACTCTTTCATGTTGCCATTGGCTCACGTTGTGTAGTTCCTGCAATGTGCATCAGTACAACAGCCACAACATTTGCCATGGTATGAAGCTGGGACATGGCTATGGCTTCTGGAATGGCTGAGCTTGGAAGGGCTCCCAAGTGGTTCAGAAAGAGACAGATATCATTCTCCACTTGCTGCATCTGCACACCTGTGAGAACTTACTGGAGGACTCATATGAGGACATCAAATAAAATGTAGATACCTAGGACTCACTAGCTGAAAGTGCTCTAAAGAGGTGCCACTCTGGCTTACTTTTTTATTGGGTAGAAGAAATTAAGGAGAGAGCCTGAATAGAAGATTAATTATGAATCCCTGCTAATTGGTTTTGCAAAATCAGACCATATTGTACACCGTGAAGCACTTAGAGAGGGTCATGGGTACTGTCCTCATGTTTTGTTCAAGTTTGAGTCTATTAGCACCTTGTGAGATTCAGAAGATTAGACTCCCCTGCTAGAGGAGGTTGGCAAGATTGTCCCAGTATCAGGATATGCAAACTGAATCTTTATCATGCCTGTATAGTTCTACTTCATGTGCTGAACAAAGCATTGCCCCACCTTGCAATGCTGCTAAATACTTTAACCATTACATGCCCTTTCACTTTGTTTTATGCCTTGTACAAATTATAAATGCATGTGTAATTGTGGTGCTGGCCTTACTACTGCCAGTCTTTCCTAACAACACCATCATACAGAAGAATGTACTGATCTTGGTTGTGACACTGCATTTAAAGGTATAGCTCCCCAGTAGAGTTCTTTTACATTTTATATTTTTCAGTGACTCATAACTATCTACCCACCATAGCTCTCCAGTAGAGTTCTTTTACATTTTATATTTTTCTGTGACTCATAACTATCTACCCACCATGCAGGCACTGAGCAATCTCATTGTCTATCTGACATATTGTAGTACATTACTGCCAAGGGAGCCCACAGGATTTTTTGCAGGGGGGTGCAAACCCAGAGCCCCACCCACATAGCTCACCACGCCCCCTGCCAACACAGCCCCGCCCAAGTCCACCCACCCAAGCCCCGCCCACACAGCCATTCCAGTGTCCCATTACTTGGCTATTTCTCCCCATTTACTGTAGACACTGTTCAAATCTGTGTGCATACTGTGTTATGCTTTAGTTCTACAATGATTTCAGGCAGTTGGATTTAAATTTACAACTTTTATTTCAAACATTATAGCCCAAACACTGAGACATTTACTAAACCTAAACAAAGCAATAGTCTTGCAATGAAAACAGACTTGGCATTAAAGCTTCTCTACTTTTGAAACTCACATTCAATGAAACGGCATTGAAACCCACATTCAAAGAAAATGCATCTGGCCAGTGGCAGGTTATTTACCTTTGAACTGTTTTCAAGCAATAGGCTCCTTGCACACCGTTAGGGCCATGCAAAAGTTATTTGATTTACCTGATTGTATTAATTATAATATATAATTGAATTATATCCGTTGTATTAGACAGCAACACTTTTATATTTCAGTGTTTCATCTACAAATTCAGGGCCTGCTGCCGTCAAAGAATAAATTGCCTAGGTTAAATTAAAAAATGGTAAGCTGGTATATTGCAATAGAAAATGGATGACAAGCTGAAAAACAGGTTCATAGTTATTAGGCATCTCATCCAAAGGAGGACATCCTGAGGACTGCAGCATACAAATGTATATGCTGTAGGAATAGAACCTCAAGCCTTTACATTAAGATGCAAGTATTCTACTTGTGGTGCTACTAACATAGCTTTAAAACTTTATACCACAATAGAGATACCATTTGCTAAACAAAATGGTTGCACATTGTAAATAGACTTGGCATGAGCAGCAGTGAACTTCGCTTCCTTAAAACTCACAGTTCCTTGAAAATGCACTTGAAAATTCCACCTGCCAACTCTAACTTGGGCATTTCACTTTCTCTCTCTCTTACAAAGATACCACACCCTCCAAGGGTTCACCCTTCATGCAAGAAATCTTGACAAAGCCTAAAATAAATAGGGACAAATTATAAATATGGCTCTCAGAAAATTGCAAGAGTAACAGGATTTGTGTTAGTATGCAGTCTCATTATTTAGCAACTTCAATCCTTTTAAGAGGAATATGGGGCAAAAATCTGGACAGCTGAGGGGTATGCTACCTCCCTCATACACACACCAAATAATTCTGGTCAGACTTGAATTAGTTCTGGGAAGGTTGCACTGAACGGCACCGTGCTTGATCTGAAGTGGGTGAAATCCTGGTAGCTAGTGATTGCAGCTCAGCAATGTAGAGCATTAAAGCATTTTTAGCAGAGCATTGTTTCATCACTACCTATTGTGTTTGCACATAAGCTGTAGTCATTTCAAACATTTGCCTTTTTGATTACTACAGAGTACATTTACCCACCAGAGCTATTGTGTTTTGACTTCATTGTGGAGCTAGTTGTTGCAGGACTTGGCTTTAAGTAAGGTAGCAATGCTTATTTACCATATACCATTAAAGCCACCCAACTACAAGTGTACTAACACACAGACACTGGTCTCCAATAAAATGTAATGAGCTTCTGAAAATACTGTAATCCTGTCCTTTTATTACAAATACTGTCATATGCATTTCAATACCCAAGGCTTATACATTATCTAGCTATGTAAATATTCTCTGCATGGCAACAACGAAAAGGCTTTCAATGCTAGCAATTCTTTAACAATATGCTTACTAAAGCTTACTTGCATCTTACAATGTCCGACAAGCTTACTAAAGCTTACTTGCATCTTACAATCTCCGACAAGCTTACCTGATGTTCATTAAACCATGGCTACTTAAAACAGAGCAACATGACACTGATAGCATGCAGTTCCTGAATAATAAGAAGCATAAATCAACAGTATAAAAATCTGATAGAAAACCAGAACATTTTGCAAAATCAAGGACAGATGAAAAGCCACGGTCATATTTGTGATCTACCTTCGATCGGCCAATACTCTGCACACTTACTGCATAACTGCTTCTTGCCTTCCTTGGACACATCCCGAGCCACTACAATGGGGGCTGGGGTGCAATAAGTATGTCATAATTTGAAGGCTCTGACACTCCTACCTCTCAACTTCAGAGCAAGAAATCTGGACAAAGCCATACATAGAACTAGAAGTGGGACACAGGCCCAAAAATAAGGCCAGTTTTTAAATATTGCTCTTATTAACTTAATAAAACAGGTAAATCTTGCATTAGTACAAATTTTCTGAAGGGTATAAAATCTGAAACTCAAATGTTTGCCATTATTTTCTAACTTCAATCTTTAATGACTTGCCACTAATTTGCCAGAAACCACAATTTTATGAAAAACAGACCAAAATGTGATGCAAATATACCTGTCAAAAGGGACACCTTTTAATATTAACAGTTAACTTGAAGCAGCTAACAAAATAAGAGCATCCACATGCATTTCTGAAATAAAGGTAATCTACAACTGATCATTACAGTTATAATTGTAAACCCTCCACATTTTCTTCCAAAATTGCCATTTTGGAGGAGGCATTATTAGGGAGAGCAACATTTTGAGCCAGAATTGGGGACAATTGAGATGTTTGGATATTCCTAATCTACAAAGTGATTTGCACGCCTCTCAACCTCTTAATGCAGGAAATCTGAACAAGGCCAAATATATTGGGGAACATAGAAACACTACTAAAAATTGCTCTTGTATAAACTTAGACAGTCTTGCATTAGCATGCATTTTTCTGAAGATTATGACATCTGAAACTCAATGTCTGTCATTTAATGGCTTAATTCCTAAATGATTTTCTAGAAAACCACAAATTTTGAGAAACAAACCAAAAATAAGCAGCAAATATCTATTAATTCTGCAAAGATATGGACAACTGAGAGGTATAGTTCAACCGGGGCTGTCGAGTTTGCTACCCCCCCCTCACAAAATCATGGTCAAATGGAGCCTCCCCCCCTGCAGCCATTCCAATGTCCCATTCCTTGGTTATTTTGCCCCATTTACCATAAACACTAATGTGCATACTGCTCTACTTCTGCGATGATTTAGGATTTCATTTGAAAGTTTCATTTTGCATTTTACAGCACAAACCCTAATACATATCTGTTAAAGCAATGCAGTCTCAATGAAAATAGACTAACATTAACACTTCTCTGCCCTTGAAACTCACATGCATTGAAACAGCACCGAAACCCACTTTCAGAGAAAATACATTTTGCCAATTGCAAATATTAACTCTGGGCTGTCTTCAAAATCATAGGCCACTTGAACATAACATACACATGCTCTTTGATACACCTTCCTGACTGTATTACATTATATTCCTTGTACAATACAGTACAGTTGTTAAAGGGCATTTTAAATTTATTGTTTTGAAAATTTTTCCAGTAAACAAAGAAACAAAAAGCATCCACCAATGACAAAATTGCCCAATTCAGAACATTTCCATCATAACGTCTACTCAAGTCCACCAGTATCATTAAAAAATACACAATCTCTGTAGTAAAATCCACATTGAAGAAATTTGTAACTAATAGAGGTTGCTGCTCGCAAACACTTTTTCATTATTTAATCTACAAATAAAGTGCCCGTTACCCTTGAAGAATAAATTGCCTTTGTTGCATGCAGTAAAATGAAAAGCTAGTAATACCGCAATAGAGAATGGATAGCAAACTGTTAACAGGTTCATAGTTACTAGGTATCTTTGCCAAAAGGACTGCAGCATCCACCCCCCTTACAACACCAGCAATGCATTTACTTACTGCGGGAGTAGAACCCACAGCCTTCAGCATCTAAAGCGAGTACACTATCTGTTGTGCTATTAATGTAAGCAGACTAAACATAATCAGCACTAAACTTTTGCTCCCCTGCAGCTCCCAGCTCCTTGTAAAATCTACTCGACACTCAGCTGTATCTCTGAACTTTGCAGCACAAGAAATCTGGAAAAAGCCGAAATTTATTGGGGGGGGGGGCAAAAGGCCAAACAACAGGGACACATTTTAAACATTGCTTGTATAATGTTTGAAAGTTGCTAGAATAAAATGCTGCATTACCACCATACATTTCACTGCCACGTCTTGAACCCAGGGGCCCCCGTGCAAAAGTCAAAGCAACATACCACTACACCAAATCAGTTTTGTGAAAGAGGAAGACTGAAACTTTACCATTTAGTGAATTCAGTTCTCACCATAGCACAGCTGTCAACCTCTTAGCACAAAAGACCTGAACAAAGCCAATAATGGGTGACTACAACCACCAAACATTCAGTGAATTCAGTTCTCACCATAGCTCTCAACCTCTTAGCAAATAACACCCGGACAAAGCCAGTAATGAGAGAATATAGCCCCCAAACATTTTCAGTGAAATCAGTTCTTACCATAGCTCTCAACATTAGCAAAAAACCTGGATGAAGCCAATAAATACCTGGATGAAGCCAATAAATACCTGAACAAAGTCAACACTGGGTGAATACAGCCCCCAAACATTCAGTGAATTCAATTCTTACCATAACTCTCAACCCTAGCACAAAACCTGGATGAAGCCAATAATGGGGGGAATACAGTCCCAAACACAGGGATACATTTCAAATATCCATCTTGTACACTTAGAAAATTGCTAGAATAAAAGCTTGCTTTTGTTACCATACACTTTCTGAAGAAAAGAAGTCCAATATTTACATTTATTAACCAGGAAAGTCTGACTTTGAAAAAAAAAAAAAAGCTAATTTTTTTAGCAGAGGCCCAGGGAGAAACACTCCAGACATCCAAGAATATCAGGCAACAAGGACACAAATGCAGAAACCACAGATTTTATGAGGAACAGAAAAGGTATGAGGGAAAATCCTACAACATTTTTACAAATGGTGGTGGGTAGGGAATTCAGGCTCTTGCCACTTGGGCCCAAGGTACAGGGTTCAAGCCTTATTCTCTACCCACCACCATGTACACACACACACACACACACACACACACACACACACCGGGTCTTCTGTTCCTGCATACTCTTCCATCTGAGTTCCGCTGTCAGACTCTCCATCTTCCGTTCCCGCATACTCCATCTGATTGACTCCCAATCTTCCGTTCCTGGCCATACTCCGTCTGAGTTCCTTTCCTGCTCGAATACCCTGTCTAAGTTCCTGCGATGATGTCAGCTCAGCCCATCTAAGTTCCCGCGATGATGTCAGCACGCCTACCCGCGATCTTCTTAAAGAAGAACGCACAAAAGAAAAACTTTGCTGTAGTCAGACAAACTTTGTTTGATGTATTCAGCTGATTCCAGGGGGGTGCAAGTGCACCCCCTTGCACCTGCCTGCGGGCGCCCTTGATTACTGCCCATTTCACTGCCTATTGCAGTGCAAGGCACATCTGGCAGACCATGTGCATGTGGATTTTGGGCTGCTGTGTACCAGTGCACTTACTTTTATGTTTGTCAAGGTGCAGTATTACCAAAGGGATTATGGGCCCCTTTAGTTTTCCTGATGGCATTTTGAGGAGTGTTATATGTGGTGTGATGTCACCCTGTGCTGTGCATCCTGGCAGTTGCCATGCTGCTTATAATACATGCAATGCATTATTTCTTCTACAGTTCTGTGCAATTCATTTGTACATTATTGCATGCTTCTGTCTATCTTCAGTTTCCATTGCACATGCACTGGATAACAAACATTCACCATGCCACTGTCCAATACAGCAGAAAGAAGACATGACCTATCATAAATTGCAACATTATCCCAACAGTTCTGTCATAGGCCTATATATTGCTTGCATTTTGCTAATATTCTGCTTTCAGCACATCAATACTACAAGGGCCTGTAGAACAAAGGTATAGCACAAGCTGCTGATCATTGTAATTGATTTTATTTTTTCTATTCTCATTCGTGCTGTCTTCTTCTTAATTTTATTATTTGTCCTTTCTTGTTTTCTTTCTCTCCATTTATGTTAATTTTCTTCTGCAGTATTGGCAGTAGGGCTAGATATGTTTCAGTGGCATCCATCGCACATTGCACAAGCATCCCAGTACTTGATGAGTCTCCAACAGTTACCAGGCTAGTCTTTCTGCAATTTGATGAAGGATATACTGCAGGAGATGACATGCAGGACTCACGTTTGGCTTCTGGTGCTGTTTTACTCCACTGGAACAGGTGAAGGCACCTCATTGGTAAGTGGCACTGGGATGCCCCATCAGGCATCCAGCAGCAGGTGCACAGGGTGGTGTGGACAGTTATGGATTAGTGTTTGGACATCCGGATTAATATGATGCAGCTCATTTTTAAGTCAGTTGCAAAATTACACAGCTGCACTGCCTCGATTGGTCCATCCATGAGGGCAGTCATGCAAGTGAAGGACTTTTGTGTGGGTTAGCCTCTGTGCAACTTGGAAGGCAGTCTTCACTTCACCCTGTCCCCCACTTTAGTCTTCTCCTTCCTTGTGTGTCAGCTCCTCCCCCAGTTTGTTCTCCAATCATCACAATTACCATGTGCCTTCCCTGTGTCTGGGGACCCTCCCTTTTGTATCAGCACCTTTCCAATCACTTTTGGTCTGTGCTACATGTTTTTGTGTCTGCCTCTTTTGCCTTTTCTATATCCTCATTGTGCATGTCCCCCTGCTTCCCTTCTACTGCACTCAAAAAATGAAAAAGGAAAACCATCCCAAAAAAGTTACCATCCTTCTCTCACCCATGCCACTTTTCCCTTCCCATCACACTTTTGTGTATTCATCTTCTTGATTGTTCACCTTTCTGACTGTCCTATCACTCCATTTCCTTCATATTTATAATATAAGTAGGGCCTTTGCTGCATGCCCATGTTGCACAGAAGTACCACTTTGATGTTTGTGTGTGTGGACAAACTTCACCCTAGGCATGTATCTTGCCTGCTAATGGGACCAGGTCACATATCTGGCCATAGCACAGTCTGCATCTCTGTATTGTGTCTGCTAATTTCAGAAGAAGAAAGTCCACTTATACAGCAGCACCCCAAGCAAGTTCATGATAATTTGTTACTTCCACATGCTTAATCCCCATTGGGTGACATCACATAACTTTGAACATATTATTTTTCACAGCACAATCACAAATACTGGCTTTTCAATGTATCTATGTGTATATATATATATATATATATATATATATATATATATATATATATATATGTAGGTATATTTATAGAGAGAAATATGTATATCTATATATATATATATATATATATATATATATATATATATATATATATATATATATAAATATATATATAGGTTTACTATCAAAATAATGAAATCAACTTACAATCTGTCAGAAGTTCGAAGGTGAAAAAAGGCAAAACTGTGAATGCAAATTCTGTTGACTCCAAAATGACACATAGCTTGTGTTCGCAGTTTTAAGTGTCAGTATTTTGAACTGGATTGCACTACATTGGGGATGGGGTAAATTACTCTTTTCTTCACTGTAGTGCAATCTTGGAGTTAGAATATAAAATTACCAGGGGGTGTGGGACACAGACCCCTACATGGGGGTGCGGGGGGGCTTGCCCCCCTGCAAAACAGTAGAAATATGTTTGCATTTCGAATGATGTTTTTTTCAGATGGTGAGTGGTCTAGAAACTGTCAAATGCTGATTTTTGCCTTCCGAACGAATCGACATTCCGAGCAGGCGACTTAACGATTTTCACTGTTCTGGTTCAGCGATGTGAACAGTCATGGCTGGGCCTTCTGTATTTTTATAGTAAACTATATATATATATATATATATATATATATATATATATGTGTGTGTGTGTGTGTGTGTGTGTGTGTGTGTGTGTGTGTGTATGTGAGAGAGAAAGAAAGAATATATATATATATATATATATATATATATATATATATATATATATATATATAGATATATTTTATGCTGCATGACAATGCTTTTATCTAAACATGAATAATTTGGTCGTATGATAGTTCATTCTTCTATTCATCCATTAAAGTAATTCTGTGCACTAAAGTAAATATGTTTCACTGGAATTGCATCTAAAACCTCAGTGACTTTCCATATATTTTGCCAAACAGAATGATATATCAATTTAGATATGCAAGCATATATTATCAGTCTGAACTTGGCAAATTAGAAAAAAATAGAAGA
This sequence comes from Protopterus annectens, assembly GCF_019279795.1. Lineage (NCBI taxonomy): Eukaryota > Metazoa > Chordata > Ceratodontiformes > Protopteridae > Protopterus > Protopterus annectens. The sequence continues at coordinate 905,109,861 of NC_056730.1, forward strand.
AAATGACTAATAACAGGATAAAATATAATTTTCTGCTAATTACTGCAAAAATATTAATGTATACTCCAGGGAAGAAAAACAGTCATGCTTTTCCACATTTCTCATTTGCAGAAATTGAATGCCACTCTTTTTCTTATGCTAATTTCAAGTTCATTTTTTAATTATATCTGTGACTGTTCTGCTACTGTACTGGAAATATAAATAGATAGATAGACATTTGCCAGTCATCCATCTGATTTTAGAATCAGATGAAAAAGCATGACAGCTGCTTTTTGTTTGCAAAGCTGTTGATTATCATGTAGAAACTGAAATGTCTTTTTATTATAAAATAATACTTTTAAGACCAATTCTCATTGCAGAAATTACCTTTGCTCTTATTTTACAATTAATTAAAGTCAGATTAGGTACATGTACATGAATACACCAACATAATATTTAGCTTGACATTCCTTGAAATAGTAGAAAAGAACTGTTGTATACTTAAACCAGATTGCTGGGAAAAAAAGAAACTGAAAAAGATCATTAAAAAATATAAACTGGATTTTTAGTCAATTTTCAAATTTGGTTAAGCGTGGGAGTATAAGCTTTAATTCAGTTTTACAAGGAGCAAGGGATACTGACCATTGGATAAACCACAGAGGATCTACTTCATTTGCCCTAACTTCCGATTGGCCGACACCCATTTGCCCGACCCCATTTGACTGAAATTTCATTTGACCAAAATTTCATTTGACTGACACTTCATTTGACCGACAAGTATTATTGACAAGTAAATGGGATATGCCCCCTTCCCCACTGTAGTGCGACCCTGGAGTTAGAATATATAGTTAGGGGGTGTGGGGGGGGGCTAATGGGGTGTGTGGGAGGTGAAGCCCCCCCACTTACGTTTGTTTTACTAAGCAATATTAAAGCAAAATAAACAATATAATATGAAATGAAGTGGGGAGCTTTGCCCCCACACCTCCTATTGTGGGGGGCTGTGCCCCCCCACACCCCCTAACTATATATTCTAACTCCAGGGTCGCACTACAGTGGGGAAGGGGGCATATCCCATTTACTTGCCAATAATACTTGTCAGTCAAATGAAGTGTCGGTCAAATGAAATTTCAGTCAAATTAAATTTTGGTCATTTGGTGTCAGGCAAATGGGTGTCGGTCAATCGGAAGTTAGGGCAAATGAAGTAGACCCACCACAGAACACTCCTAGTGTCTGGTAAGTCTGTATCTCCACTTTCCATCTATCCACTGTTTAGTGGACAAACTCCAGGTACTGTTTATACCTACCACTGATTTCCCTATGGTTGGATTTATGCTTATGAGATGAATTGTTGAATTCTGTCACTATTTCTGATTCTGCTAGCTCTTCATAAAGGCTGCTGCAATCATACACCATCCTTTCCATGAAATTAAATTTCCTAATATCTCTCCATAGCTGTCTATCTTACAATTCCAAGTTGTTTGTTTTGAATCATGGTTTTCACTTACACACTGTATATTCCATGAATCTATTTTAAATATTCCTGCATTACCCTCACTTGTTTCTCTGTTCAAATCTATTCATGCAGATGATGCTTATTGTTTCTTTCTATGGCTTCTAATGCAGGCCATGAATCATTTTGTTGATGTCCTCCAAAGTATGTATATTCTATGTCATTGTGCAACTTGGGCAACTAGATAGGAAACAGGAAATTCATCCCTGATTTGGCATCTATGTCTCTAATAGACAACGGCAGCCTGTAAATGGTTCATCTCACAGTACCCTGCTCACTTTTACCAAGGGCCTAGAACTTGTCAGATATTTGGGATGCATGACTAGAATTAGAAGGCCTCTAGTAGTCATTAGCCTAGTACAAATCTATGGACCTATGCATCTATAAGGACTCCAGAACTCTGCACATTGCTCTACATGAAGCATCCCTATTTATCCATGAAGAAAAATAATAGACCCATGATTTTCAACTGGGGATGCATTTTTACTTATACTGCCTTCCATTATTGCTGTTTTCTTAGGTCATCAATATTTAATTCAGTTCATAATAATAATCCATGACTATTTCTTATTTTCTTACTGCTACTCTACCTGCACAAGCACATAACACTTGCAATCCTTCCTTGGATATCCACTTATCAGATGAATTGTCTTATTCTTTTGTACATAATTTAATCTGTTCTATTATAGACCATTCTTTAAGTCTTGACACGTCAGTTCATCATTTCTACATATTATTTTGTGCTATCTCCATTACAGAACTTGGTGTCTTTAACAAAAAAGGCAATCTTTTCCTTTAAGACCCTCAGAAAAAAAGTTACAGGGATGGAAGAAGGACTGATCCTAGTACTGCCCTCTCTAGAACTCCAGCAGATACTAATCTTTCACAACATGGAACGGTCTTTACTATAATTGTTTGTATCCTACTGTTTGTCAAGTGTTCTGCCAAAGCCACTTATATACTCAATTCAGGGCTGTCTTAGTTGTTTACTAGCTTTTTAGATGAAAATATGTCAAACATTTTGCTAGATAATACTTATCACTCTTTTATGATCTAATGTCCTTCTTAATTTATTTGATACTTAGGTAAGTGACTTGGTCCTAATATTATTTCCATCTTTGAGCCAGACCTAGCCAGTGCAACAAACACATGCCTATGATAACCAAGAAACTTACATTGAATCCATCCATCCATGTAAATACGTCACAGCTGACTTGTACAGAGGCCCCTGTGAGCAGTTAGTCAAGTAAGAAATAGAAGCAGACTGCCAGGTACTTCTTCTATATCTCATACTCTGCATGTATACCTGCGGAGAATTTATAGCCACAAAAACAGTCTGTACTGCAATAAATGGAGCCCCAGTCAGCATAATGGATGCATTAGGGAGATGGAAGAAAACTAGAGAACCTAGAGAAAACCCTGGAGAACACAGGGGGGGGGGGGTATGCAGAATCCACACAGAAGGCATTCCAGTCAAAAATTGAATCCAAGAACCTGTTACTGTGAGATGACTATTCTGCCCTCTGTGCCACCCCTACATTGCACACACGATGAAAAAAAATATTTGCTTTAAAGAACAAACCAGTAACACATAGTACCAGAAAAAGTTACACATTAAAAGAGAGACGTATATCATAAGGAATAAAAAAAAAATGGATTACATACCTGCCAGCATTATTTGTGTGCTAAATATTAATAACCCTTAGAAAACTGGTGAGTCCAATAATAATATTTTACAAAACAGTATTTGCCTATGATACTCTGGACCCACATGGTTTGGGGTGCACAGCTAGGCTTGAAGGACCCTAGTTGTCATTGGCCTAGTAACAACCTAAGAACTTACGAACCTATTCTGTCAAACAAGTTAACAAAACAATCACTAAATAGCCAATCGAGGTAACACTAATACTAGTCACTTTCGCCAATGACATGGACAAATTAACATCTAGAAGCCTAGTTTAAGTGTTAAAGCAGAATACATTGTACTGCAGTAGTAAGTTTTATAGAGATCCCAGACAGCTGGAACAATTTTTGAGAACATTTGGGCTCTGACAGCAATGGCAATGGCGAGCCTTTTCATCATGAGTGTTGAAACCTAACTTAAACTGAATTCAAACAAAGCACAAGGAGGAGTCAAAATTAGTAACAATGACCCAAGAACACTTAAGAACTTACAGAACCATTATATCTATTATTTACTGGGTCATATAAATATGGGTGGGGGATCTCAAAACTGAAGACGTGTACTTATTAAACTTATCTTTAAAGATAAGGCAAGTAGGACAAACCCAGAGTCATACAGACCCTTAAGTCCACTTTCATGCTGTGGAAAAATAATGGAGAAGGTACTATTGGATAAGTTATTGTCAGAACTGGAAAGGTTGGGACTTGAAACCATATATCAGCATGCATATGTTGAAAATAAACTATTACCATCTATAACAAGGTGTTCTGTGACAATATAATAGCTATGAATAAAAAATCTGTGCTATGATGTAATTTATATAGATTTAACTTCAGCATTTGATAGGGTCATACACAAAACACTGATCAATAAATTAGAACAACTAGGTATTGATGTACAGTCGGTAACATGGATAGCTGTATGGCTTACAAATAGGATATGGCAAGTATCATACAGCAATTGGACAGATGAAATTATTGGTTACAGTCAGGGTGTTCCACAGGGCTCTGTCCTAGGCCCTTACTTGTTTATATTGTATCTTTCATATTTATCTTTTTATTGGAGGCATTCTACAGTCTGTATGCGGATGATCTGAAATTGGGTAAACTGATTATGTGTGTTACAGATAGGGCATGTCTGCAAAAGAACTTGACTACATTGACCATTTGGGCACAGGAGACTAATATAATGACAAATACATCAAAAACTAAGCATATGAAATTTGGGAGACATAAACTGAAAGCTGAATATTTAATACAGCACATGGTGATTGAAACTGTAGACTCATTTAAGGACCTGGGAATATAGGTAGATCCAGCTTTGAGTTTTTCTAATCATATCAACCAATTAGTTAATGATAGTTCTAGAACTATAGGTTGGATAAAAATATATAGAAAGTCAAGGAAATCAGAAATGATAAAGTAATTGTTTGTTAGTTACTTTAGACCCAAACTTGAGTATGGAATAACAGTATGGAAACCTTATAAGAAAACAAGCATGTGTAAACTGGAAACAGCAGAAATATACCAAGGGCATCCATGGATGTGAAAATTTAAGTTATTATGAAAGACTAAAATATCTGAACTTGAACAGTGTTTCATATAGATATTTAAGCATAGACCTTATTGAGGTCCATAGGGCATTTGGAGACAACTACCTCTGGAGTTATCAAAAAGTACTAGAGAATCATCAGACAACTTGTGTAAAAGATTCTAGAGGAATGAGAAGTGCACTGATTGGTTCTCTGAGAAAGCAGCTGATGCATGGAACAGACTACCAAATTATATTAAAGCAAGCACTAGTTTAGATATTAAGACCAGCCAGGACAGTTATAATATGAACAAGTGTTTTGGTATACTGGCAGAGTAGAAGGGCATTAATACCTGTGCTTGAAATATTGACTGCATATGTGTATGTATGTGAAGTACTGCTGGGTATTAGTTTTTAATTACAGAGAAAAAAAATGCAGAGCTAAAACATGAAGACCCAGACCCAAACTGGAATTCATTGACAAGCACTTCATGCTATGTAGTGGTAATATTTGCCAAGGTCACTGCATGAAGCATTGGAGACTTAATCAGCAATGGAACAGTCAGTGGATAGTACCAGTACAATAAACAAAGGGCCACATAAAAAAAAGACACATCAGAAAGAGAATGAGCTGATCTGCACTTAATGCAACAAGCCTTGCTGATGTTAAGGATATTATATTAAAAGCAGGATATCATGATTAAGTCATATAGTGCAGTGACATATAGCTGCAGTTGATGACTGTAAGGCATTCACAAGAAGAGCAGCACTGCAGGAAAAAAGAAATCAATGCAGGTGTTCATAGCACATTGGCTGTCCTGCTTAGCATATAAAAAGGGAGGGTATATGGCAAATAGGAAAGGGGAGAACAGCAAGCATAAGGAACCCCAGAAAGTTAGCCAAAAGGCATGAAATGTAGGAGAAAGAAGGACAGCTTTTGGAGAGAGACTACCTCTGTGAGTGCCATGAAAGAAGGGTAAAGGGGAAGGTGCTGATGAATAGCTGTAGGTAGGCCAGATGGAGAACTGCAAGCAGTAAAGGTAGAGAGACAAACAGGGAACACAGATACAGGGTAGTATACATAAAAAAGGTGGTGAGAATGACAGATGGGCACACACACACACACACACACACACACACACACACACACACACACACACACACACACACACACACACACACACACACACACACACACACAAACATATCTATATCTAGTTCTCTCTCTCTCTCTCTATATATAGAGAGAGAACTAGATATAGATATGGTTGTGTGTGTGTGTGTGTGTGTGTGTGTGTGTGTGTGTGTGTGTGTGTGTGTGTGTGTGTGTGTGTAGAGTAGACAATTGGTAATGGGGAGGGTTGGACAATGAACAAAGAATAGTGAATGATACATAAGGGAATGAACTGACTGTAAAGGAGATATAGATTTTTTCCTGGCATGGAGGGATGTCAGGCTAGTCCAGAGGGGAACAAACTTTGCCATCCCTCACCTGGGTGGCCAATGTTATAGGACAGTTGCTCTCATGGAATTCTGCCAGTGGTGTAACTCCACCAGTCACAGAGAAGGTGCTCTGTGTTACAAGAAGGACCTCCCTTTTCTGCTTCCTCTCAGTAGCAACCTGCTTCTGTGACTGATGCTAATAAACCATTGGAGACTCCTACAGTCCACTTTCAGGAAAGAATCCTTCACCATCCCTCATGTACATCAGACACAGATGGTCTCAGTGACCCCTTTAATTCAGCTAAAACAGAGAGGCACACCTGGTGGTCACTACTGACCCAGTGACAAAGGTAGTGACTGCTGTAGATCTAGGAATCTGTCATCCATCTTCTTCCACATCCACAACTGATTGAACAGATCGATGGCACAATGGGAAGTGATTTCCACAAGCATATGCTGTAAACACAATCACAGCTGAATCATGGACTGGCACAGAGCACATACCCACCTGTCTGCCTGCAATAGTTCTCCCACCTCTTGCAGCAACTAACCATGTTTAGTCAATCTTCCTCTGCAAAAACATATATTGTTAAGCATACACATAAAATACTCTGCTTATTACAAAAAAATGATGTACTCAAAATTAAATGCTTAGATCTCTGGATCTCAGAACCAGAAATGCCAATGTTATAGGACAGTTGCTCCCATGGAATTCTGCCAGTGGTGTAACTCCACCAGTCACAGAGAAGGTGCTCTGTGTTACGAGAAGGACCTCCCTTTTCTGCTTCCTCTCAGTAGCAACCTGCTTCTGTGACTGATGCTAATAAACCACTGGAGACTCCTACAGTCCACTTTCAGGAAAGAATCCTTCACCATCCCTCATGTACATCAGACACAGATGGTCTCAGTGGCCCCTTTAATTCAGCTAAAACAGAGAGGCACACCTGGTGGTCATTACTGACTCAGTGACAAAGGTAGTGACTGCTGTAGATCTAGGAATCTGTCATCCATCTTCTTCCACATCCACAACTGATTGTACAGATCGATGGCACAATGGGAAGTGATTTCCACAAGCATATGCTGTAAACACAATCACAGCTGAATCATGGACTGGCACAGAGCACATACACACCTGTCTGCCTGCAATAGTTCTCCCACCTCTTGCAGCAACCAACCATGTTTAGTCAATCTTCCTCTGTAAAAACATATATTGTTAAGCATATACATGCAATACTCTGCTTATTACAAAAAAATGATGTACTCAAAATGAAATGCTTAGATCTCTGGATCTCAGTACCAGAAATGCAAGGTCTAAGAACCTGAATTTTTGTCTGTAACTTAAACAGAACATGCTGGAGAGACATGTATTTCTCCCAGACACTGCCCCTCCTATGGAGCAGGCTTCCTATCCATGTGAAGCTGAGTTAGTCTATTACCCAATTTAAATCCAACCTAGACCAGTGGATAGGGAATAGGGAATACACTGGACCTGACACCCATGTCCCTTATGGACAGAGGTAGCATATAATGCTTGGCCCTCAATGTCGTATTTGGATACAGGGCACCATTATTCTTTTAGGAAAACTTGGCTAGGCTAAAAAAGTCCCCCGTGTCATTAGCGTAGTAACAGTTGATGAATCTATCTATGAATCTATGGATCATTCCCGAGACTCTGCCTCTCATTGCTGGCACAGGTCAGGATGATACCACTTCAGGTTGTCATAATAATTATGGTACTGCTGTTAGGTATGGGAGATGCCAGAATAACTCAACACTGGACTCAGTTCATACCAGGCATGCTCCTTCTTCAAAGTATCATCATACTGACCCAGCAGATACTTCCTAAATTCTCTGTGCAGGAAGAGCAGGAAAACCTTGCTGACATACCATGCAGGAACCATGCTTTCCCACTTACAAAGGCAGCCATGGCCACTTAGTAGGTCTACTCAAGGAACAGTATAGTAGACCTGTGTGCATGGATGTACATTTGTGAATCACATGTCACATAATGTAGTGCTACAGCCTGATACTACATGCATAAACATGCCATTTGCATGAGCACACAGATCACATGCTTCATGCTCACTGTGAGGTTTGTGGCTTGTGTCAACATGTGAGGGAACTGCATTGCGCACAGGTGGCAGTTTATAGATATTGGCATTATCTGTCTTCATTAGTGTAACCACCATCCTAACTGTCCCTTGTTAGCATGGTAAAATGAGTCAGCACCAATTTGCATCAGCACAGTGCTTACTACCATGTACTGTGACTGCAATACAGAAGAATTTGAGTGAAACATCTGTGTATGTGCAACTTCACTGAGTTAAGAAAGGTATCCTGCCATTTTACAGTACTTCAGGAGTAACCACAAAACTTGTGGCAGATGTCAGGAAGACTCAGGTACATGTCCTTTTGGAACTGGAATATCATGATGTTTGCATGTACTATCTGCCCACATGTGTGGGATGGGAGATCAAAATTTAAACATAGGCTACTATGGAGATTACCTGCTGCAAGGGGTGTGGGGATTCAAAACCATATGCAGAGGAATGGATAGAGTATCTAAAGGGTGGTGTGAGGATGTGCATAGCACTAAATGCAACTACTGACTTGGTGCATTAAGAGTAGAGGCTATGCTCACCCACACACATAGGTTCATAGTTCATAGGTTCATAGTTTTAGTACTAAGCTAACTGCCCTTGTGAGCCATTTTAAGCCTAGCCAATTATCCCTTGTGAGACTCAAACCCTGTACTTTGTGTTTGTAAGGTAAACACCTTAGCCATTAAGCCACCCTTCCAACATGTGAACCCTGCAGGATAGCATGCATAATCAATGACTGATATACTTATGCTGGCATTGTCACCTAAAGTCGACAGCTCTATGAAATGTTCACCATATGGGAGAAAGAAATGCTACCATAGCGTCTATACACATATGGCCTGTATCTTCTGGCAAAGCTGTTGCAGACAAGCTTTATGGGGAGCATATTTTCAGGGAATGGTGCAGAATGTGAACATTTAGCATGGAAATAACAATAGCGATGCTACACAAGGGCAAACTGACCACTTGGGAAAGCTAATAATTCTGTACTTATTATGTACTGTTTATTATGTTCACTGTTTGTATCTTTGTGGAGGTTTTCTCCCCGGGTCTCTGCTGAAAATGGACTCTTTGCCCAGTCGGACTTTCCTGGTAAACAAATGTAAAATAAATAAATAAATAAATAAATAAATAAATAAATAAATAATAAACTTGATGTTGAGTTACAATTTTTTCAGTGTCAATTTCCATGCTTACAAACAGAAGAGGGGGCTAGCCAAGGGTGTGTCTATGGCGCCTCACCTGGCCAATGTAGCCTTAGGCAAGTGGCAGGAGGAATTTGTATTGCAAAGTGAATATCGGAGTTTTATAACCACCTACCTTTGCTTTATTGAGAATGTATTCATAGTCTGGCATGGTGAGAAATCTAAACTCACTGAGTTTGACAATTATATCAATAACTCTACCTCCTTCCTGAAATTTAAAGCTTCCATCTGCTCAGAGTCAGTGCAGTTCCTTAATATGACTGTCAGTTTTGATAAAGACAGAGAAAAATTAATTAGTAACTTATACTGGAAAACAACAAGAGTGAGCTACTTACTTCACAGATATACTATGCAGTCGGTAAAAACGAAGCACAATTTAATATAATCACAAGGCTCTAGATTAGCACACATTATCACAGATTAGGCACCTTTTCTCAAAAATATGAATGATCTTGAAAATGATTTCTTAACCAGAGGATATGAATCAAACATGTTACATATGATCCTGAATCCCATTAGATAGTCTAAAATGAACAATGACCCTATGTGGAATAGGCCTTTTGGTAGAATTATACAATGAGGTCACCTAAACCCCAAAAAAGAGAAAAGTAAGGACAGCTGCATTCTAACTTACACCTGGGATTTCAATACAATTAAAGCCAATATTAAGGAGAACTGGTCCATCCTCTCTGACAATGACCAGCTTGAAAGGATTTTAGAGCACCCTATTTTTGTATATAAAAAGAGCAGAAGCATACATAGCTATGTGGAAAAGAAAAATAAGAAACACCAGGATGACGTGAGCACTAAAATCTGTGGGCCACCTAACTGCACTTTCTGTGAATACTTGCTGGAGTGTGACTCATTTGAGTTCCCCTATCTTAAAAAGATTAGTAGGAATCCAAAACAACACCAACCACGACTGAAATAAAACATAATTCCTGTTTATTTCTAAAACTGCACTGAAATGACACAAAATCCCATAAAATATTTGTAAGGAATCCTTTTACTCTTGATAAACGCTTTCAGCCTTGCCTTCTTCAGATCATTAAAACTCTGGATTCCCTTTCCATCAATAAAATTCCTTAGCAACCAATCAAATGCCTTCCTTGTGCAATTGCCCTTTATTTCAACCTATTAGTCTTAAGTCCAGTCAGATTCCAGTAAAGGGTACAAATCTTCTGTCAAATCACAAGGCGCCTGCCTTTAAGTATCAGTTTTAGCGAAACTACGGAATTCAAACCTGGAGGCTGATCCGTGCTTAAGTTCATTATCCATTTGACTTCTTTTTTTTCAGTTGCATTATTAATATTCCCCTTTCTCATGTTTTGGATAGTACATTCTATTACTTTGAACCGAAAATTATGCATTGGATTTTCCATTATATGGTGTGCCAAGGCATTCTTAATATCTTTATTCCGTATATCCCTTAGGTGCCTAACCTCTCTATTTTTAAAGGGTTGATCACTTTTGCCTACATAGTAGGTAGTGCATTGTTGGCAGGTTGCTAGGTAAACCACATGTTGTGTTTGACAAGTTGCATAACAGGAAAAAACATATTCCAAGCCTGAAATGGGATGTCTGAAGAAGTTACTGGGTATCTATGACTTTGCGTGCTGAACAATTTCCACACTTAAAGGTACCGCTCTTATTAGAGATTACTGCTCTGGGAATTCCATCTAGGAATTCCATATTTCAAACATGATAACCTTTTAAGATTCTTTTTCTTCTTAAAGACAAACTTGGGTTGCTGTCCTACTATCTCATGTAGCTTATTATCTTGTGTCAAAACCAGCCAATACTTCTTTATGATGTCACAAACTTGTGTGCAATCATTAGAATAAGTTAAAAAAAAGGGTAGTTGATCAAAATTAGAAGTAATGTTCTTTTTTTCTTTTGTTCCGTCACTATAATCACTTCTCTTACAATATGGTTTTCCCTTCTTCTTTCTCATATCCTTCAGCCGTGTTTCAGTTATCATCATCTCTTTGTCAGTATAGCTTCTCTTAGCCAAATAGGTCCGTAGATTATTCTTCTATTTTTCAAACTCTGCATCCTTACTACATAGTTTAGAGATTCTCATTACCTCATTGTCCATTATATTCTTTGTGGCATGTCTAGGGTGCATACTACTTTTGAATAGATAGTGATTTCTCCACATCTCCTTTCTATGTATTGATGTTTCGATACCTTGTTCCTCATGCAGTATTATCTTTACATCCAAAAAAAATCTATATTCTTCTCTGAAAACTGCATCATGAACCTTAAAAAATTTGTGGTCTATTGTAAGTAGTCGACGAACATGTGAATTTGATCTGCACCCCCCTTCCATAAAAGGAATATGTCATCCACATAACATCCATAGAACACGAAATTGTGCACCCATGGATTTGCTGAATGAAATATCTTTTCTTCCTCCTATTTGAAGAGAACCAAATTCGAATAACTGTTTGTGAATGGGGTGCCCATAGCTACACCCCATCGCTGCCAATATATATCTTCTCCATAAACAGATATATTGCTTTCCAAAATCAGCTCAAGTATATCAGCTCCACATCCATTTTCTCTGGCCTTAACTCTTTTGCTATAGTCTAATAGCTGCAATCCCATAGTCATTGGGAATTGAAATAAAGAGACTACAAATATCCATCATGACCAACAATAAGTCCGTGTGCACGTTTTTGTTCATAGATGAACTCAAATTACGAAGAAAATCACCTGTATCCCTAAGTACAGTATCAGCTTTTATTAGCAAGTTCTTAAATTCATTTAATACAAATATCGACAAAGATTTTGTGACCCCATCCCCTCCCTTCTACTATAGGATGTAGGGGAGGATTTTTATTTTCTTTGTGAAGTTTTGGTAGGCCACTAATAGATGGTATAGTCAGAAACGGTGTATCAAAAAATTCATAGACCTCTTGCTTTAAGAGACCATGCATCAACATTTCATATAATTCATCTTTTACACCTTTTATCATCCTATCCATTTCTATTTTGGTTATTTGCTGATATGTTTTTAAATCAGTCAACATATGTTTCATTGCTGATCAATACCAGGAAGAATTCAAAACCAATATGGCTCCTCCTTTATCAACCGGTTTGATGACCACTTAATTCATCCTCTAATCTATACATGGCTTTCTTCTCTTTTGATGTAATGTTATAAAAATGCTTAACTGGTTCACCTTTTTGTCTTATTTGTTGAACTTCATTCTCACAAAGCCTTATAAATGGATCTACAGCTAGGTGGTTAACCCAAACAAAAACAATGTTTTTTTTATAAGGATTCGCAGAATAGTTGGTTTGTTTGCCAAAAATGCTTTGTAATTAAATATTTCTACCAAAATACTTGGCTTCAAGAACAAATTCACTTAAATCCGATGACAGTGATGGAAAAAAAGTTGTGCTTTGGTTTAACAGGCTTATTTCTTCCTTACTTAATGTATAATCTGAAAGATTCACAACTAAAGATGTTTCTTCTACTATTGTATCTTTTTTTCTTTTTCTGTCCTGACTTATGCTCCTGGGATTTTGCTGCCAATTCTGTTTCCAAAAAAAATGGAACTTTATATGTAGTTGGTAAATGTGCTGCTCCTTGCTTGGGTATAGTCCCTGTATTTGCTGACAATATCAATTCATCTTGAATAGCATTATCAGAGGTAGAAGCATTGTTACCCTCTTCATGCAAAGTAGTAGCAATTAGTACATGTTCTTCTCCCAAGTTGCTATTTTCTTTCTCTATATGAACTTTAGGTATTTCTCAAGTTTCTGTTCTCCTAGTATCAGTATTCCTTTTAATATTGTTCTGTTTAATTTCCTTAGGCCACTTAAAAATTCGGCCTTCCTTAAACTCAGAGATGTCTCTATGTAGTTTCTGTATTTTCTGTTTTTTTTTTAACTTGGCCTCATACATATTGAGGTTAAATTGAAGTGTCTCCAACTTATTAATGCAGGAATCTGTAAGATCTATCTCTTTCAGTTCAACTTGTTTTGATTTAATTAGTTTGGCAATATTCTCTTCTTCAGGTTTAAAATAATCTATCAGCAACCGCATGTATTTAAAACTGCTTCCAAATTTATCGCTTGTCATCTTGTAAGTAAATCAGGATAACTATTGCCATAACTAGGCATGCATTTAACTCTCATACCTCTTGGAATCACCTGGTAATGCATGTTAGCTTCAAGATGAAAATGCTGCCATTGCAACCTTTTTAAACGATAAGCAGCTGATTCAGCTTCACTATAAATCTTATCAAAATTAACAGTATTCACAACTTCTTTGAACTTAGTAATTTCTTGCCCTTCAAAGTTAAGATTTAAGAGTGGATTATAATTGTCTTTCACATATTCAGTTAAGCCATAATTCTTTACAAATTCCATCCTATTTCTTCCTCATTCACCTTCCATTAAATTTCTTTCAATCATGTGCAGTTACAATTAGGTAAAAAGAAGCAACTAGTAAGTAAAATGCCCTGCAACTGCTGAAGGTGTAACAATGAATAAAACAATTAGGAGGAATCCAAAACAACACCAACCATGACTGACATAAAACATAATTTCTGTTTATTTCTAAAACTCCACTGAAATGACACAAAATCCAATACAATATTTGTAAGGAATCTTTTTACTCTTGATAAGCGCTTTCGGCCTTGCCTTGTTCGGATCATTAAGACTCATTTCAGGCTTGGAATATGTTTTTTCTTGTTATGCAACTTGTCAAACACAACATGTGGTTTACCTAGCAACCTGCCAACAATGCACTGCCTACTATGTAGGCAAAATTGATCAACCCTTTAAGAACAGAGTGCTTAGGCACCTAAGGTAGATATGGAATAAAGATATTAAGAATGCCATGGCACACCATATAATGGAAAATCCAATGCATCATTTTCAGTTCAAAGTAATAGAATGTACTGTCCAAATAAATGGGAATATTAATAATGCAACTGAAAAAAACGAAGTCAAATGGATAGTGAACGTAAGAATGGATCAGCCTCCAGGTTTGAATGCTGTAATTCTGCTAAAACTGATACTTAAAGGCAGATGACCTGTGATTGGGCACAATTAAGGTGTGTACCCTTTACTGGAATTTGATTGGATTTAAGCTAATAGGTTGAAATAAAGGGCAGTGGTACAATGAAGGCATTTGATTGGTTGCTAAGGATTTTATTAATAGAAAGGGAATCCAGACTTTTAATGATCTGAAGAAGGCAAGGCTGAAAGCATTTATCAAGAGTAAAATGATTCCTTACAAATATTTTATTGGAGTTTGTGTCGTTTCAGTGGAGTTTTAGAAATAAACAGGAATTACGTTTTATGGCAGTCATGGTTGGTGTTGTTTTGGATTCCTACTAATTGTTTGCTTTATTCATTGTTACACCTTCAGCATTTGCAAGGTATTTTACTTACTAGTTGCTTCTTTTTACCTAATTGTAACTGCACATGACTGAAAGAAATTTAATGAAAGGTGAAAGAGGAAGAAATAGGTCAGAATTTGTAAAGAATTAAGGCTTAACTGAATATATGAAGGACAATCATAATCCACTCTTAAATCTTAACTTTGAAAGGGTAGGAATTAATACATTCAAAGAAGCTGCAAATACTGTTAATTTTGATAAGATTTATAGTAAAGCTGAAGCAGCTGCTTATCATTTAAAAAGGTGGCAATGGCAGCATTTTCATCTTGAAGCTAGCATGCATTACCAGGTGATTCCAAGAGGTATGAGAGTTAAATGCATTCTTAGTTACTACAATAGTTATCCAGATTTACTTGCAAGATGGCAAGTGATAAATTTGGAAACCAGTTTTAAATGCATGCAGATGCTGATAGATTATTTTAAACCAGAAGAAGAGAATACTGCTAAACAAATTAAATCAAAACAAGTTGAACTGGAAGAGATAGATCTTACAGATTCCTGCATTAATAAGTTAGAGACACTTCAATTTAACCTCAATATGCATGAGGCCAAGCTAAAAGAACAGAAAATACAGAAACTACATAGAGACGTCTCTGATTTTAAGGAAGGCCGAATTTTTGAGTGGCCTAAGGAAATCAAACAGAACACTAATAAAAGGAATACTGGTACTAGGAGAACAGGAAGTCGAGAAATACCTAAAGTTCCTATAGAGCAAGAAAATAGCAACTTGAGAGAAGAACATGTACTAATTGCTACTACTTCGCATGTAGAGGGTAGCAAAGCTTCTACCTCTGATAATGCTTTTCAAGATTAATTAATATTGTCAACAAATACAGGGAATAAACCCAAGCAAGGTGGAGCGCATTTACCACCTACACCTAAACTTCCAATTTTTTTGAAACAGAACTGGCAACGAAACCCCAGGAGCATAAGTCAGGACAGAAAAAGAAATCAGATAGAATAGTAGAGGAAACTTCTTTTAGTTGTGAATCTTTCAGATTATACATTACGTAAGGAAGAAATAAGCCTGTTAAACAGAGGCAAAACTATTCCATCATTGTCAACAGATTTAAGTGAATTTGTTCTTGAAGCCAAGTATTTTGGTAGAAATGTTTCATTACAAAGCATTTTTGGTAAACAAACCAACTATACTGTGAATCCTTATAAAAAAAGTGTTTTTGTTCCAGTTAACCACCCAGCTGTAGATTTATTTATAATGCTTTGTGAGAATGAAGTTCAGCAAATAAGACAAAAAGGTGAACCAGTTAAGCATTTTTCTCTCAATACATCAAAAGAGAAGGAAGCCTTGGCTAGATTACAGAGGATGGATGAAGTGGTCATCAAACTGGTTGATAAAGGAGGAGCCATAGTGGTTTTGAATTCTTCCTGGTATCTATCAGCAATGAAACATATGTTGACTGATCCAAAATAGAAATGGAAAGGATGATAAAAGGTGCAAAAGATGAATTATATTAAATGTTGATGCAAGGTCACTTAAAGCAAAAGCTCTATGAATTTTTTGATACACCATTTCTGACAATACCATCTATTACTGGCCTACCAAAAATTCACAATGACAATAAAAATCCTCCCCTATGCCCTATAGTAGCAGGGAGGGGATGGGTCACAGAATATCTTTCGATATTTGTAGAAAATAAACTTAAGAACTTGCTAATAAAAGCTGACACTGTACTTAGGGATACAGTTAATTTTCTTTGTAATTTGAGTTCAGCTATGAACAAAAATGTGCACACGGACTTATTATTGGTCACAATGTATATTTGTGGTCTCTTTATTTTGATTCCCAATGTCTATTGGGATTGCAGCTATTAGATCTATAGCAAAAGAGTTAAGGCCCGAGAAAATGGATGTGGAGCTGATATGTTCCTTACTTGAGCTGATTTTGGAAACTAATATATTTCTTTATGAAGAAAATATATGTTGGCAGTGATGGGGTGTAGTTATGGGCACACCATGTGCAAACAGTTATTCAAATTTGGTTCTCTTCAAATGGGAGAAAGAAAAGATATTCCATTCAGAAAATCCATGGGTGCACAATTTAGTGTTCTATGGATGTTATGTGGATGACATATTCCTTTTATGGCAGGGGGGGGGGTGCAGATCAACTTCACATGTTCATCGACTACTTACAATAGACCACAGATTTTTTAAGGTTCATGATGCAGTTTTCAGAGAAGAATATAGATTTTTTTTTTATGTAAAGATAATACTGCATGAGGAACAAGGTATCGAAACACCAATGCATAGGAAGGAGATGTGGAGAAATCACTATCTATTCAAAAGTAGTATGCACCCCAGACATGTCACAAAGAATATAATGGACAATGAGGTAATGAGAATCTCTAAACTATGTAGTAAGGATACAGAGTTTGAAAAATAGAAGAATAATCTATGGACCCATTTGGCTAAGAGAAGCTATACTGACAAAGAGACAATGATAACTGAAGCATGGCTGAAGGATATGAGAAAGAACAAGGGAAAGCCATATTGTAAGATAAGTGATTATACTGAAGGAACAAAAGAAAAAAAGAACATTACTTCTAATTTTGATCAACTACCCTTTGTTTTAACTTATTCTAATGATTGTACACAAGTTTGTGACATCATAAAGAAGTATTGGCCGGTTTTGACACAAGATAATAAGCTACATGAGATATTAGGACAGCAATCCAAGTTTGTCTTTAAGAACAAAAAGAAAACGTTGCTATGTTTGAAAGATGGAATTTCCAGACCAGTAATCTCTAATAGGAGAGGTACCTTTAAGTGTGGAAATTGTTCAGCATGCAAAGTCATAGATACTGGTAACTTCTTCTGACATCCCATTTCAGGCTTGGAATATGTTTTTTCATGTTATTCAACTTGTCAAACACAACATGTGGTTTACCTAGCAACCTGCCCACAATACACTGCCTACTATGTAGGCAAAACTGATCAACCCTTTAAGAACAGAGTGGTTAGGCACTTAAGGGATATACGGAATAAAGATATTAAGAATGCCCTGGCACACCATATAATGGAAAATCCAATGCATAATTTTCGGCTCAAAGTAATAGAATGTACTGTCCAAAGTTTGAGAAAGGGGGATATTAATAATGCAACTGAAATAAATTGAAGTCAAATGGATAGTGAACTTAAGAGCAGATTAGCCTCCAGGTTGGAATGCCGTAGTGCCGCTAAAATCAATATGTAAAGGCAGACGCCCTGTGATGGGACACAATTAAGGTGTGTACCCTATATTGGAATTTGATTGGACTTAAGCTAATAGGTTGAAATAAAGGATATGGCACAGGGAAGGCATTTGATTGGCCACTAATGTTTTTATTAATGGAAAGGGAATCCAGAGTTTTAATGATCTGAAGAAGGTAAGGCCAAAAGTGCTTATCAGGAGTAAAAGGATTCCTTATAAAGATTTTGTGTCATTTCAGTGGAGATTTAGAAATAAAGAGGAATTACATTTTATGTCAGTTGTGGTTGGTGTTGCTTTGGATTCCTACTAATTGTTTGTTTTATTTATCGTTACACCTTCAGCAGTTGCAAGGTATTTTACTTAGTATCTTAAAAAGATGGTGAAATCTTCAGCAGGTGATAACTGTAATACTGAAAAAGTTGTATACAGGGCCAAGTATAATGACTGCCTTGCATTTGATGTCAGTAAGACTATGAATAAACTGAAAAGGAGGATTTCAGTCATCTTTCTGACATCAGATGTAAATGCCAGAGGAACACCTTATCCAAACACTTATTAGAACACCCCAGATATTCTAGTTTTAAATTTATAATTCTGGACTATGTGGAGATGGATGACCCTGAAGGTATGTCAATGGTGTGTTGTAGGAAAAAAGAATTGCACTGGCAGTTGAAATTAAATGCATTCAGAAAATTAAGGCTTAGCTACTATTGCTCTATTAAGGGTGTGCTAAATTGAAGTAAGCTGCCACACAATCTGTAAAGGGTTTTTAGGGAATTTTTTGAAGAATATTTTTATGTAGTAAAATTCTACTAAATAATAATATAAAATGATGTGTAGAATGTGTGTGTGTGTGTGTATGTGTTTATATATATATATATATATATATATATATATATATATATATATATATATATATATATATATATATATATAATGTTTAGTTACTTTAACTGCAATTCTGCTTTGATTATCCTAACCTTAATGGAAAGGCCGAGATTTGTGCCGAACTGGTAGTTAACGATACCACATACACTGAACCTGTGGCCATATCTAACCTGTTGGCTGACAGGTTCTGTGAAAACTTCACTCCCCTGTCCCTGCTAAATGTAGCCCATGACATCTCTACCACCTGTCCCCTACCTTGAATCTCTAAAGATCAGGTCATAAATGCACTCTCAAAGGCCAAAAACACAGTATCTATGGGACCTGATAACATCCCAGGCTGTGTCCTAGACGGGCTCCAACAAGAATTAACAACACCAATAGGTACTCCTTTCAGTCATAGTCTAAGCACCAGCTTCATCCCAGCTGAATGGAAAATGACCACCATTATTCCCTTGCACAAAGGCGGTGCTTCCACTCACCCTGGGAACTATAGACCTATTAGCTTGACTAGCCTTATCTGCAAGACCATGGAATGAATCATCATGGACCTTATCAACAAAGATATAGGTAATCTCCAAACATTTGACCCTACTCAGCTTGGATTTTTCAAGGAGAGACCATGCCTGTTAAACCTGGTAGACTTCTTCGATACAGTCACCAAGGCCCTGGATGAGGAAAAATCTGTGCATACAGCCTACTTAGATTTAGCCAAGGCTTTTGACACTCTCCCCCACTCAGACATCATTGACAAACTAGGTATAAACCCTTATATCATTAGATAGGTTGCTAACTGGCTCACTGATAGAACACATACTGTATAGTCAGAAGAGGGGAATCCATCTCCAACAGCAGACCTGTAACCATTGGTATTCCACAGGAATCAGTCCTGGGACCTCTACTGTTTGGAATCTATTTCTCTGAAGTACATGCAAAAATCAAAAGACTGTGGCTGACAAAGTTTGCTGATGACTGCAAACTGGGAGCAGTCATAGGATCTTCAAATGATGTCAATATCCTACAAGAGGGTCTTCCACAAACAAACGATTAGTGCCAAAGTCATGGCCTTAAAATCAATGCAAAAAATGTATTATCATCCCTTTCAGTAAGAGTGATGTTCCTGCTAACTACCACATCAACAGCAACACTGTAAGTATGCACTCAGTGGTGAGAGGCCTGGGCACACAAGTTGACAATTACCTTACCTTTGATCACCATGTCTTCACAGTGGTAAAAGGGCATTCTATATTGCTCATCTCATAAGTAAGGGCATTGCCTCCAGAAAAAAAGAAGTTATAACCTCACTGTACTCTTTTCCTCATCAGGCGATTAATTGAGTATAATGCCCCTTTTGGTATCTACCTTTCCAAGCACCTGCAGCAATTGGAGAGACCACAAAGGTTCCTCACAAGGAAAATTCAAGGTCTTCAGTATCTGTCCTATGTGGATCATCTGAAATCACTATCATTTTATTCTGTTTCATACAGACGTCTGAGAGGCGAACTCTACATTGCATGATAGACAATCTCTGACCCTGCTTTCTTGGAAATGCTGCATATCCACAAGTCAAATGGTTACTTGCTCTAAAACCCTTATCCCGGTATGTGACATTAATAGAACCTGCTGGAGGGACAAATGTTTCTCCCAGAGGTTACCACACTTGGAATAGACCCCCACTTGATATCAAACAGAGCAGTTCATTGGCCCTCTACAAACTCACTGCTGACAATTGGATGGGTAACCATAAAGTCACCCTGGGGGTTCCACCTGTGTCCCTCTTGGACAGGGATGTTAGGTGCCGATTGTGGAAATAAGGGTAGAACTTTGCTAGGCTTGTAAGGGCCCTAGGGGCATTAGCCTAGTAACTTTGGATTTATTGCATCACACCAAAGATTTAAACTGTAAATTCAAAACGTACATTTTTTTCATGACGCTATTGCCATGTAGCATATCGGTATAATTCCTCCATTTACTATCCTGGTGGACACTCATGCACACTCATGTACACACCTGCACACTTTTATACATTACTAGTTGACTTCATCAACTGTTTTCTGTATTTTTGTGTGTTTTTTTATACTAGTTTTCATTGTATAAACGTTTTTAGGGCTGTAAACATGAAAACTGTCATGATATTTTTTTTGCAAAGCACTGACATATTTTCTGAGCTGTTAATAACTTAGTTTTTTATGCACACTAATATACATGAATGGATATTAACTAGATATTATTAGACAGATGTATTTTTACATTTATAGTGTTTTAGTTTGATTATGTTTCTAGATAAACAGCTATGTGTTTTTTCTTGATTTTTAGTTCTTGTCACAGACCTGAAGAAGGTTTTATTGCATTAGTTAGCCAAAAGCGATTTTAGTTAAAAGTCTTTTTATGTATATCTTTTTATATATGTGTTATGCTTTTCTTAATACCTGCTCTTGGAATGTGAGTTGCAAATGGATAGGTAGCGTTTTCCTTAACTAGGACTTAGTTTGATCTAATCAGGAGAAGTGTGTAAGGGTGGGTACTTGCTGTTCTAAAATGCACATTTACAGTCCTGTTTCTATTGTTTGCCATGAACATGCTGGTTTAAAATTAAACAATACATATATTTTCAACACCTACTTCTAAGTATATATTAGCTGATACGTTTAATATTGTTAAAATATTTCTGATTTTTTGTTACTGAGGATCGCTTGTCTGTGATGAAAAAAGGTTTGTTGCCTTGGAACACTACCTGTGTTTCATGATTTTTGGAAATGATTTTGACTGAGCTCATCAACAAAGTTTTAAGATCACTAGTTTGTCTGTTTTTTATTTTTCCTCAACACTCGTGATGGTGAGTTGGAACTAGACTGATTCCTGTGCATGTTCATTTTTTATGATAATAGATATCTGCAGCAGGTATAAAAAAGGGTTGCAAACAAGATACTCTAAGCAAAGGAAAAGACAGTGGACATTGTGAAAGTGGGTTACTAATAGTGAAACAGTTCACTAAAGCTGAGGAGTTTAGCTGTCACTTACTGGCTAGGCAAAGCAGTCCCTCATACCTGAGGTGGCTTGGTTGGGGGAAAAGAGCTGAATCCAAACACCTTTTTGTCAGTAGACAAAGTAATAGGTTATCAATGTATGTTGCATTAGACTACAGCAGATACAAAGGCATGTTAAAATTAGCGGACTGACCAAAGACCACTCCCATATCTCTTCTTCTATACAACTCTGATGT
This sequence comes from Protopterus annectens, assembly GCF_019279795.1. Taxonomy (NCBI): domain Eukaryota; kingdom Metazoa; phylum Chordata; order Ceratodontiformes; family Protopteridae; genus Protopterus; species Protopterus annectens. The sequence goes on from NC_056730.1 coordinate 905,132,050, forward strand.
GCAAATGTAACATCCTGTCCTGCATGAAAATATACTTCAACTTATTCTGGAACAGTATTTGCATTAACAGTATGCATGGCACAGGAAATTTGATGACACATATATAGGTTAACAATCTGTCATGTATGGTTTTCCTTTCACAGATACCAGTAGTAGAGGGCCCTTCACAACTGGACAACACAGGGTTGACATCAGCAGTGTACCTGTGGCTGATGCTGAGGGAAACATGCCAGTATCATTTTCCTATGACACAGTCACACTGTTTGCAACACTACAAGAGGAGAAATCTCTCATAGTTACTATTGCAGAAGTCCGTGTAGATGTATAGGCAGAACAATCTGGCTCACCAGTGCCATGACAAAATACTGTACCTGAGACTTCTGCAAGGGCTGTACCCGTATCCCAAGACCTCATTGCATCTGACATGTGCACTGTTTCTGAGGCGCATATACACAAACTGTACTGTGATTGTGACCCATGCCATTCAGGAGAGTATCCATCCACTGCAAAATGAACTGGAATGTAGGGATAGAGAGCACATGCTACTGTTGAGCTCATTGGAAGAAAACTTTGGTTGCATAAATACATAAATGTGATAAGGTTCAACTACCCCCAGTCTGTCTTCACAGGCCATGCAGTCTACATCTATGGAAAGAACTGGATGTAAGGTGGTCAAACACAGACCTTCCTATGTCTGACAACACAGAGTTTTGGTTCAATGATATCAGTATCACCTGCAGGAGCCTAACCTGTCACATACAGTCATTGTTATTGCCATTGTATGGATTGTTTGCAGTATCGCACACCACTCTTCAGATTTAACATACGTCACATCCTAACAGATTATAGGTCATTGTGCAGGTCATGGCACTGTTATTCAGGTCCATCATATAGAATGAGGTGTACATGCATCATCCTGCAGTTGTACCCCATTCCTGCCATTGAATGGTTTGTGCTATAACAATGCAATTCAGCACAGTGGTCACCGATAATGGTCATGTTATGTCCGTATTACTCCACCACTGCAGGATGAGATCTATTACTCCTACAGCCTCATGCAATATTTGCCTAGTGTGTTCACCATCCATGTCCATTTCCCATATAATAGCACTGCAGTCACCTGTCACTCCATTCCCCCTACCTGTCAAAGTGATGACATCTATGACCAGCCAATACTCTATCCTGTGTGAGTATGGAGATACCTGAGGTACAGAATAGCTAGTGCATGCAAAATTCTGAATAGCCTGGGTGTGATACTGTATGAATCATTTTATTCTGTGTTATCTCTGCCATGATCCATAGTTGTGGATTAAACATCACCTCTTTGCCACTGCTGCAATGTATTGCACCTGCCTCTGGCTCAGCTGTGGCTCTACTGCTTCATGATCCTGCCCTGCCCTTCTGCTGCTGCTGCTATGAATTTTATGGCAGGTCCTGACATAATATTCACCCGCTGATCCATTTGATTCCAGGATATCATGTAGCAGATCCTGGCACACACAACCAATATTTTGCTGCATATATATTGAATATAGTGAATATTGACTATATTGGACTGCTCCACCTGAAGTATCTAAACATCAGAATAATCCCTTCAGTAGTTTAAACACCTATGCTATGATATTTAGGTTTTCTGAATGGGTTGCATTAATATAGAAATCATTGCTTGAATGGTCTAGGGTTTAAATATTGGGGTCACCAACTAGGGTTCTAGAGCCTATCCAGCATCACATGCAGCACACAACAAACAAGATATTATATGCGACCTGCTACCTGCATGCAGGGAATGTGTACCTGAAATATGTGTGCACCTACCAACCAGGTGACATTGTAAGAATTCCCCTCAGAAATACTGCTGACATATGTCGGACATGTGCCAATTGTATGAAGTGCAAGTATGGTGCAGGGGCACATTATAAATCATTCAATGCACATTATAGATCATCTAGCAGGTTAGAGAGTGGATGCATTTCCTGTTAATGTACAGAAGGTCCTCTGGATCTGGTGAGGCATTCATACTGCATGGTTGCAATCTATGGTTCCCGGAACATCAGAAAAATATGTGATATCACAAAAGCCCCACATTATATTAGTTCTGTTCTTATCTATCCTAAATTACCAGACATGTGCCTCCATATATTTTAGAATAATGTCAATAAAATGGTTTAGGTTTCAAGAGGCTGACATCTGCAATTTTGCTAACATATTTTCCTTAGGTCACTAGAGGGTCTCTTTTGCTATGATGTTTAATGCTACACATATCTTTTTGTCACAGGAGTAGGTAGAAAATTGTCTGGCTTGATGTCACTGGTTTGACTAGATTCTTATGGTATCCATCTTCCCTAGGAAATGATCCCTAATCCATTAGTCACTCAGGTGATGCCATGTCAGGCACAGCCTGTACCTTCTCTATTGGCGCAGATGACCACAATGTGCAGCATTATGAGCAGTGGCTCAAATTGTGGATCCCAGAACATGCTGCTGTGCTACTGCTACTGCTTGTAACATGGCTCCAGTGATGCACGCCATGAAGCTTGTAATTCAAAACGAGTATGTGCTGCTGTTTAGTGTTATCGTTTTATACATCTTTGAATTAATCTGCCATTTTGGCTTTATTTATATGCATACCTTCATGGCTTATTTACATTGGGTCTCTCATTTACTTGTCATTATGCACGTATTAGCATGTGATGCATGCCAAATCTACTGTTGGCCGAAGGAGAAGAGGAGGGCGAAGGCATGCCCGAAGGCAGGAAGAGAGGAGGAAGGTTAGGAGTATAGCAGTGAGGGTAGGAACTTTGAATGTTGGCAGTATGACTGGTATAGGAAGAGAGCTAGCTGATATGATGGAGAGAAGGAAGGTTGATATATTGTGCATGCAAGAGACCAGATGGAAGGGAAGTAAGGCCAGGTGTTTAGGAAATGGGTTCAAATTGTTCTATCATGGTGTGGATGGCAGGAGAAATGGGGTAGGAGTTATACTAAAGGAACAATATGCCAAGAGTGTTTTAGACATGAAGAGAGTGTCTGACAGAGTGATGTTTATGAAGCTCGAAATTGATGGTGTAATGATGAATGTTGTTAGTGCATATGCTCCACAAGTTGGGTGTGCGATGGATGAGAAAGAGAAATTTTGGAGTGAGTTGGATGAAGTTGTGGTGAGTGTACCCAAGGGTGAGAGACTAGTGATTGGAGCGGACTTTAATGGGCGTGTTGGTGAAGTGAACAGAGGGGATGAAGAAGTGATGGGTAGGTATGGTGTTAAGGAGAGGAATGCAGAAGGTCAGATGATTGTGGATTTTGCGAAAAGGATGGACATGGCTGTGGTGAATACGTATTTTAAGAAGAGGGAGGAGCATAGGGTGACATACAAGAGTGGAGGAAGATGCACACAGGTGGATTATATCCTATGTAGGAGGGCCAGTCTGAAGGAGATTGGAGACTGTAAAGTGGTGGCAGGAGAAAGTGTAGTTATGCAACATAGAATGGTGGTCTGTAGGATGACGTTGGTGATCAAGAAGAGGAGGAGGAGTGTGAAAGCAGTGCCAAGGATTAAATGGTGGAAGTTAAAAAGGGTGATTGTAAAGTGGAGTTTAGGGAATAGTTAAGACAGGCACTGGGAGGCAGTGGAGAGTTACCGAATAGCTGGGTAACTACAGCAGAACTAGTAAGGGAGACTGCTAGAAAGGTGCTTGGTGTGACATCTGGACAGAGGAAGGAGGACAAGGAGACCTGGTGGTGGAATGAGGAAGTACAGGAGAGTATACAGAGGAAGAGGCTGGCAAAGAAGAAGTGGGATTGTCAAAGAGATGAAGAAAGTAGACATGAGTATAAGGAGATGAGGTGCATGGCAAAGAGAGAGGTGGCGAAAGCTAAGGATAAGGCGTATGGAGAGTTGTATGAGAGATTGAACACTAAAGAGGGAGAAAAGGACCTGTACCAATTGTCTAGACAGAGGGACAGAGCTGGGGAAGATGTGCAGCAAGTAAGGGTGATAAAGGATAGTGCGGGAAAGGTACTCACAAGAGAGGAGAGTGTGTTGAGTAGATGGAAAGAGTATTTTGAGAGGCTGATGAATGAAGAGAATGAGAGAGAGAGAAGGTTGGATGATGTGGGGATAGTGAATCAGGAAGTGAAACAGATTAGCAAGGAGGAAGTAAGGACAGCTAAGAAGAGGATGAAGAATGGAAAGGCTGTTGGCCCAGATGACATCCCAATGGAAGCATGGAGGTGCTTAGGAGAAATGGCAGTGGAATTTTTAACTAGATTGTTTAATGAAATTTTGGAAAGTCAGAGGATGCCTGAGGAGTGGAGAAAAAGTGTTTTGGTACCTATCTTTAAGAATAAGGGTAATGTGCAGAGCTGCAGTAACTACAGAGGGATAAAACTGATCAGTCACAGCTTGAAGTTATGGGAAAGAGTAGTAGAAGCTAGGTTAAGAAGGGAGGTGATGATTAGTGATCAGCAGTATGGTTTCATGCCAGGCAAGAGCACTACAGATGCAATGTTTGCTCTGAGAGTGTTATTGGAGAAATACAGAGAAGGTCAGAAGGAGTTGTATTGTGTTTTTGTAGACTTGGAGAAAGCATATGACAGGGTGCCTAGAGAAGAGTTGTGGTATTGTATGAGGAAGTCGGGAGTGGCAGAGAAGTATGTAAGAGTGGTACAGGATATGTACGTGGGTAGTGTGACAGTGGTGAGGACTGCAGTGGGAGTGACATATCCGTTTAAGGTGGAGGTGGGATTACATCAAGGATCAGCTCTGAGTCCTTTCTTATTTGCAGTGGTGATGGACAGGTTGACAGATGAGATCAGACAGGAGACCTTGTGGACTATGATGTTTGCAGATGACATTGTGATCTGTAGTAAGAGTAGGAATCAGGTTGAGGAGACTCTGGAGAGGTGGAGATATGCTCTAGAAAGCAGAGGAATGAAGGTCAGCAGGGCTTAGACAGAATATATGTGTATAAATGAGAGGGAGGGTAGAGGAATGGTGAGGATGCAGGGAGTAGAGTTGGTAAAGGTGGATAAGTTTAAGTACTTGGGATCAACAGTTCAGAGTAATGGGGAATGTGGAAGAGAGGTGAAGAAGAGAGTACAGGCAGGGTGCAATGGATGGAGAAGAGTGTCAGGAGTGATTTGTGACAGACGGGTACCTGTAAGAGTGAAAGGGAAGGTCTACAAGAGGGTAGTGAGACCAGCTATGTTATATGGGTTGGAGACAGTGGCATTGACAAAAAGGCAGGAGTCATAGCTGGATGTGGCAGAGTTAAAGATGTTAAGATTTGCACTCAGTGTGACTAGGATGGATAGGATTAGGAATCAGTATATTAGAGGGTCAGCTCATGTTGGACAGTTTGAAGACAAAGCAAGATAGATGGGATTGCATTGATTTGGACATGTGCTGAGGAGGGATGATGGGTATATTGGGAAAAAGATGCTAAGGATGGAGCTGCCAGGTAAGAGGAAAATAGGAAGGCCTAAGATAAGGTTTATGGATGTGGTGAGAGAGGACATGCAGGCAGTTGGTGTGACAGAGCAAGATGCAGAGGATAGGAAGAAATGGAAAGAGATGATCCGCTGTGGTGACCCCTAACGGGAAAAGCCGAAAGATGATGATGATGATGATGATGGTATAATATTTATGTCATAGAATCTCCCATACCATGTATATGGTCACTATCTCTGCTAATTGTACTGAACAATGTGCAAATCCCAGTCTGAGTTTGTTAGAAAAAGCTTGCTTTTGCCACAATATGGAGCTAAATGCCTTATTGAGTGGTGGCAGTTGTGTTATCTTTCATCATAAAAAGATATCAGTCATTTAATCATGTAGTTTACTCATAACTGTCACTGCCTTTGGGTCAAAACACTACTCTAAAAAGAACAAAATGTTTAAAGATTAATACAGAAAGCTTCTGCATCTAATTGGAATAGTGTATTTATCACCATATGTCTGTTGCTCTGCCAACTTTCAAGGGTAAATTAATGCATAGTTACTACTCTAACCAGGCCCAGAACAATTCAGCAGACTTGGTACTATGGAATCAGTGTAGACTATTGTATTAGAATGATCTCTGTGTACAGATATTTTACATGAGCAGCTGGTACTTATTTCTCTTTTCTGTTGTGCCATTAATGTGGCCTTCTCACCAACAGTTACAATTTTGCAAACAATTATTTTTTTCAGTAGCAGTCATAATTATATATCAGCATGCAAAGGAATCATAAAATGTAAATGTCAGTGGGTAGGGTAAAACAGATATTTACACTCATTACAATCAAGCTTGGACTACTAATGACCTCTTTAGCTGGGATATGAACCAAACTGCAGGAATACCAAGATTCTCCTTAAATCAAGTCTTCCCAGTAGGCGTGTGCCAGTTTTTTATCTTATGAGCATTAGCTATTGAAAACTGGAACCAATTTTGTTTAACAAAGGACAGATTTTGTTTAACATATTTGCAGCACTACCAAATAATAAGCAGTTTTTGATCAGAAAGCATGTTGATGGCTTGAAGGTCAGTTTTGTGATCACTAACCAAAAGGATGCTTTAATTATTAATAATTATATGTTGGAAGTTAGTAAGTGGGCTGATGATACTGGTCTGAAATTTACTACAGATAAGTGTTCAATAATGTATATTGATAAACCTAGGATTTGTCACCCAATTTATTTTTTATATGAATCCTCAAATGTGGTTGATGCTTTTAAGGTATTGCGTATTTGGATCACTAATAACCTCTTTTGGAAAGCATGTGGATGTCATAGGATTCAAAGATATGAAACAACTTGGACCAATGATTAAGAATTTAACTAATCATGAGAGTTGATGTTTAACAGTATTATACACAATTTACATTAGGCCAACCCTAGAGTGCAATAATGCATTTCCATTTAGAATAAGAGTAATCTCAAATGTCTTGAAAGTGTGCAGGGAAAGTACACCAAAGACTAAGCTCCATAAAACATTTGAGTTACAAAGAAAGATACACATTTTTAAATTTCAATAGTCATTACTGTTACACAATAAGTAAATTTCTGCTTGCCCATGGGTTATTTTATGATTCCTGTCATTAATTAACTTCAAATATTGGGTTATTTTTTTCCAACTTATATTTTATTGCATTTTCAGATTTAAATGTTAACAACAATGACAAAAAAAACAGTATACAATGAAAGAAAATGAAAAACATACATTTAACATAAATCGCCTATATCATCCTGTCATGACAGAAGAAAAAATAAATGGTTATCTACTGTATAGTAAATGACATTAGCCAACACACTAACCTCCAGATTCATGAAGCTTGGCGCAAGGCCGGTGTAAGGCCTGCGCCAGCCGTGTGGCGTATAAATGGTGTAGTAGCGCCATATGCATATTAATGAAGGTGCGCCACTACCACATCCACGTGCATAGGACATGTGCGCGAGTGCATGGGGCGTTACTAAGCTGCGCCCGGAGGCATGTCAATGTCGGCTGGCGATGAGCAACCTAAACTGCTGAATAATATAGCCTGCCTGCAATAGTAATCGCACCTATCAGTGTCCGTGGATAATGAAACGTATGCAAAGCATGCAAGACAGTTCCCGGCCACACAAAATGGAGAACCAAACAGAAATGCACGCAACACAATATGAGTTTCCGTCCATGGAACAAATGATATTTAAAATCGTGTGTCTGTAATGTACTGCACTGTCAGAAGTTATACCCAGTGGAAGTGAAGCGCATCATGTCAGCGCGCAGCCAATACACACATCTAGCCCCATGGGTATGGTCACCAGCAGTCCCACAGTGGTAGTCCTAGTACACAGCTGGGCAGTTGTGGCTATATAACAACCGTAAAGAAACCGGACAGTCCAAATTGTATACCAAACACACACAAACATATGTATATTAAAATGTGCTATACACATGAACAGGAACGTAACCGTCACATACACATAGGATGCTATATGCGGAACTGGGATATCCAAAAGCAGAACCCATGCATGCAAATGCAATACGCAACAACCCCTGTATAGCACATAACCCGCAGCCATGTCCGAATGTCCACCAAATCCAGCTACCAGCCTTGTGCAGCCGTACACCTACACATAGCGAGTATTCCCCATATGTAGTAGGAAGTATCGTCCTAGGCAGTGTCAGGATTGCAAATATGTATCCCACGATTGTAAACATCCCATCACAGTTACATAAATCCAAATGCCCGCGCGTTCATGTTTCAGCAAAATGTGTGTACATCCCGCATGGGATAAGTAACCTGTTGAAACCTCAGAGTTGTTTACATGCCACGGTGTCCAGTACTGTACACATCTGGACAAAACATGTATGTGTAGTCACGGTACTGTTCAGTTTCTACACAGACATGCAAAACATAACTATGCAGGATGGAACAGCTGTCCACCATGCAGGTCACCCCACTAGGGTTGCCACCTGTTCAGATGGCCAAGGTGGGACATCCCTTGTAGAAATGTGAGAATTTGCAGGATAAAACATACCCCCGGCCAGTGCAAAGGACAGAATTACACTTGTATGCCAAGATAAAAGCTTATTCCATAGCATTTGAATAGCTTATGCCATCCCAAATAATAGTTATGTGTACCAGATACAAAATACCTGCATCATGCAACTAGTAAAGAAAATAAGAAATATATTATTGTCTTAAATTCACAGGACATTTGCCATGTCTTAGGTGTCATCACAGGACACAACTGTCCAAAGTGGGTCCTCCCCTCAACTGGTAACCCTACTTCCCACTGAATTATCGACAGTATATAGTCAACTCAATCACATACCGACACCACCCCTCAACCTATTACAGCAACAAAATCTGGACAAAGCCAGATTGGGTGGACAAATAGTGGCAGATGTAATTACTGCTCTCACAAACTTCGAAAGTTCACAGAATAATAGTATGTACATAAGCATGAAATGTTGTGAAGGATGTGGGGTAGACCCCAGTATTACAGAGGTCCGTACATTTATACTGTAACAAACCGTCACATATGTTGACTGTACTACTGCATACCTGTAGTTAATTCATAGTTAAGTCATGTGCAAAATAATAACCCTCATAAGAATGAATACAGGAAATAGTCAAATGTGAATGGGAACACCACTCACCATGGATTATGTATTGTAACCACCCCCACCCATATTATGTATTGCCAACATCATAAGCTGCTGACAGGTGCCCAAACACCTGTGTCTGTAAACACAGATTAAATGTTTAAAAAGGACAAAACCTGTCCATGTGCTTTGTCTGACATTTGAACATGGTCAGGGCAGTTCCGTTCACCAGGCGGACAAGCCTAAACCCAGATCACCACATGAACACCCTGACAATTAAAGACCTGTATGTGTCAGGACTATAAGCCTTTGGGTTCTGAATATCCCTGCAGTGATTAAATATGCAGCTTGGGTCCAGAGCAGTAGGGAATAGGGAATGTGTAACATGTAGTACCGGATTTTTCCCAGCAGGAGAATGGATGCCTGTGACGTAAGTGAAGTGGTGAGGCATATGTTAATGTAGCTATGTACTATGGGTATGCATATAAATGAGTCAGAACACCAAACGTATAGTGGTTACAGCATCTGGCCAACGCGAATGCAGTCCCGGTTCAACTACGACTACAGCACATATAATGTTAAAGTGTAATGAATGCGTCTGTGCTGTACACACATTTAAATATGTAAAGGTGAACGTGTGTTTCGCATATGTCCGTTAACTGGATTAGAGATATTTTACTGGTACTGTCACAAGTAATAAAGCCCACGTAAGCACAAAGACTTAGTAAACATATGTAACCCACAATAAAGATATGCATGTGCGCCTGCAAGTAACCCACAATAAGGAAATGCAAGTGTGCCTGTGCGTGTGTAATCCGCTCACAGCATAGCAAATGAATGCTGGTTTCTACACGTAATGTCTATATATGGATATATACATTTGTGTATAGATATATATATATCCACAGACTTAAACTAAATAAATATATGAAATAAAGAATGTACAGATATATATATATATATATATATATATATATATATATATATATATATATATATATACATATATATATATATATATATATATATATATATGGTTCTACCTGACTGACCGTCGAGCGCAGAAGACCGACATCGAATCCGGAGCTCCAGAAGATCGAAAGTGAAGAAGACCGACGCGAATCGCGAGTGGCAGAACATCGACAATGCAGAAGACCGACACGACGGATGACAACACCAACGCAGGATGCATAGGAAAGGCTGTGTGAGTATGCGGTAGTGAATGGACGTTAGAGTCGCAGGTAAGTGTGGAGATTGACGGTCTGTGGGGATAGGGGTGGGTTAAGTGAGTTAGGGTTAGGGCGATAGGGGTGGGTTAAGTGAGTTAGGGTTAGGGAGCGATAGGGGTGGGTTAAGTGAGTTAGGGTTAGGGAGCGATAGGGGTGGGTTAAGTGAGTTAGGGTTAGGGGCGATAGGGGCGGTTAAGTGAGTTAGGGTTAGAGGCGGGTAGGTAAGTGTGCGATAGTGACGGACCTTAGGGTTAGGGTAAGGTTTAGTGTGGGCTTGTAAGGATTTTGGTGTGCTTGTGTTGTGTGTGTGGTTTGTGGAATGGGGATGTGTTTTGTTTTTAATTGTTATTGTGGTGTGTGCAGTGTATGGGGTTTCGTGTTTGTGTACCGTCGGTTATTTCGTTGTCGGTTATGTGTGGTTTCGTGTTTATGGACTGTCGAATATGTGGTGTCGGTGATGTGGTTGTCGGTGTTGTGTGGTTTCGACTATGTCAGGTAGAACCATACATACATACACTCAAACACATACAACATCAATTGATATATACCTAACAGACATATAAACAAATGTCCTCGTAGATATAACACATGTACATAAATAGGTTACACCATAGCTAGTATGGATACACATAACAGACATGCAATTAAGGTAAATACACTACTGCTCTCAAAACTACTGCCTGGAAAGTATCATTGTGCCAGATCTGTAAGTTCTACTCTTTAAACATGGATATAGGTGTCCTTTGCAGGACTCCAAAAATATGAATCTATAAATGCACAGCCCTGTAATGATTGCCGCAAAGAAGTGTCATCCGCAACTACAATATAGCTGTACATGCAACAGTAGCTTGTGCAAGTGTAATAACACATGGGTTGACAGAATGTAAGACATATGTACCGACATGCGGAGAGTGGATAGTGCTTAGAAGTGTCGTCATAATTTATTATCGCTCACATTAAATATGTGTTATGACTACTGTGGAGGGGTGTCAGGTCTGGGAATCATGGGTATGCAATAATGGGCCTAGGTGCCTAGGTGTTGGTTGGCACAGATTTATGAGGTTCGCCTCATGGGAGTGATTAATATACCTATGTGGGTATAGCAGACGCCTCTAACTTCCTAAAATGAAGAACCCATCTACCGGATATCGTGTAAACTATTGGGGGAAGACGTAGGGAGTTATATTAGTGTCGTGTAAGTGATTATCATGGACGTACATGCGTACGAATAAGATGGTAACCATACCTCTCAATCAGAATACGACATCTGGACAAAGGCATTTTAAAATAAGTACAAATAGGGAATATCTCAAATATTCCTCTTACAAAGTCAGAACGTGGATAGAATAATGGATCAGTCAATAGTATGAATGTTTTGAGGGTTATTAATTGTAAATAACAAATGTCTGTCATTATTGTCTAACCCCACAGTCCCAAATGACTTCCCACTAAATTACCAGAAAGGCATTGCACAATATTATTAAAAAAGGAACAAAATCAGACATCTAAGTTAGGGACATTTACCCAAAATTAGTACAGTTGAGAGGTATGAAGGTAACCCTGACCTAAATAAATGTACAGAACTAGTGCGATTAGGTGGATAGGTGTGAAGAAAGACGTGATGACAAATGGCAAAACATGTATAAGTCAAAAGCATGTACCTCGACAAATCTGGATGAATACTAATGCCCTATGATAGTCAATGTGGAAGGTTAATAGAAACAACATAAATGTGTCCCTCAGGGTGCTATGCAGTGTCCCCAAGACAGTGTTCAGTCTCCCACACACGCATTTGAGTTCTGCCACTGACGGAAAGTGCAAATACCGGCGAACACATAAGGTAGATGTTAGCAGAATATGTTTTGATCAGCACCTGTTGGCTTTTGTGAGGAACACAACACTCTGGGCGGGTGTGTCCTACAAAAGGAATGTAATGGCATCTGGCCTGTGATTTCTCCATATATTGTGTGTAGTGGTGTAATAAAATGACATATCTTGTATCAGAAACAGATACATGTTATAGGAAACAGTATCATCAACTATACCACTACAAGACAAATCTGAAGGTATGAAAAGTGCTGAAGTAGTCAGTTTAGTATTGACCGCAGGTATGTGTGGACTTGTCAAATGTCACAGCTGTACATATAGTCCCTATAGGGCTGTCACCTCTACAAATGATGAAAGTGGGAGGTGCTCTGTATAAATGACAGATGTAGCAGGTCAAAACATACCTACAGCCATGCCTACCCACAAATAGACATATTAGCACACATCAAAGCTTAGGCCAGGATTCAGGAAGCTTTGGTCGGTGTAATAGTAGAGTAAGAGTAGAGCAAGGCAAGATGTCCGAACTATTCAGCAATATCCTGTAGGGCGTGTAACACAGCCCTCAAATGAACGTTACGGACAATGTTAGGATATGCAAATTACCCCATTTGTAGGTGAAAGCTATGCAAATGATGTAAACATGAAACAGTAAGCTGTCCATGCAAGAGTAGAGGTATGTGCAGAAATGTACATGGATGTTAACCGAGTAACATTCTGCAAGTAGCTAAACGGAGCAATGTCATCTGCAAATAAAGGATGGTTTAGTTGAAGAAGCATGCCAATGGCCAAATATAATGCCAGTGGCATGTATTCCCATTGGAAATTAATAAAACTCTAGTTGTCCTCCCCCGATCTCCGAGTACACGCTGTGCATACAAAACAAGACAAATATGTAAAATATACATACAAATTGTAATGTCAGTTAAAAGTTATTGCGTCATGCAGGGGAATGGCAAGCTGAAGACAACATGGCTACTGAGTAGTGGTTGCTATGTGTGGAAGCGCACACTCAGAGATGTAACCAAGCATTAGTAGGCAATCCTATGCAATTGAGGCTGAGGATAGTGAAGCACAATTTGTCATGCCATATGGGCCAAACCCCTACAGTGTAAGAGTAGGTGAAGGGGACTATCAGTGTAGAAGATAGGTGACATCATGAGTGTGTATGTATAAAACACTGTAATCTTATTGGAGCAGTGTGTCACATGTCTGCTGTCAGTGACTCATCAGTGGAAGAGGCTTGTTATGATTTATCCTAGGTAAAGTCAGTAAACTGACGGTGTACGCCATGGATATGACTGAAGTTCCTTGCAAACCTGGTGAAGTGTGTTTGCGCCCGTGCAAGCCTGTAAGCCCGAGTAAGCATGTGTGCATGTGTGTCAGCCTGTGTGCGCGACTTAAAGAATGAGTAAGCTATTGTAAGATTGTTGAAGCCCGTGTAATGTTGTGTAAGCCAGTGTAAGTGTTTGTACGCATGTATAAGCCTGTGTGCGCACATGGAAGCGGATATGCACTTCACTGTGCTCCTATGCGCGGCGCTGCTCACTGTGGACACAAACAGTGGAAAGGAAGGTAAACAAATAGCAGTAAGTTAACCAAGGAGAACTACCACAACTAGCAGGTGGAAACAATCAGACTGAGTATATTACACAGCGAGTACAGTAGGCCAGCACAGCACAGCACGTACAACTCTACAAACAGTAGTCCACCATGTTATTCTCAGGCACACTGCAACACTGTAGTATAGTAAGAGAAGTGCAAACTGTAAAAGCTTAACTGAGACAAGATAATGTTAGGGGCTGCCATTGCTATTATACGTCAACATATGCAACATGTGGAGGGTTGTGCCAATGTGAATGCCGCTCAGCATCACACAGTGAGTAGACGGAGAGGAGTGTACAGGCACAGGGTCAACTACCAGGGGCTACATGAGCTGGAGATAGTAGAGCGCTATAGAGTGGACAGAGACCTCCTGCAGAAGATTGTGGATCTGTGCAGGCCATGTCTCACACACAGACCCAACAGAGGGAAACCTATCCCAGTGGAAACCAAGGTATGTGTTGCCCTAAGGATACCAGCAACAGGTACCTTCCAGAGATCAACTGGTGATATGATGTGGATTTTACAAACATCAGCATCCAGGGTACTGCACCAGGTCATGAATGCCATGTCAGCACATGTCAGTGATGATGCATATATCCCCAATTCCCGTAAGGTATTGGGCAGCAATATGTGTCGTTTCCACACAATAGTGGAATACCCTAAGTATTGTGCGCAATACACTGCACGCACATATGCATCAAAGCACCAGCCAGTGAGTGTGGCAGGGCCTACATCATCCACAAGGGCTTCCCCTCCATGAAGTGGCTGTTTGTGTGTGATGGCCAGCCCGTAATAATGAATGTGTGTGCTGGATGCCCTGGAAGCTGCAATGCTTCCGATGTGTGGCATCTGACACAGCTGTACAAAACATTTGGCAATGGGGACAACCCTCATGGTCACCTAGTGGGGGATGCCAGATGTGCAGTTCAACTGTGGCTGATGACACACATCAGAAATGCACACGCACATGAAGAGGAATGCCATAATGAGGCACACGCACATACAGAAACCTTACTCTAGCATGTGTATGTGTCACCAAGTCACAGTACTGGTGCCTGGACACATCTGGTGGAGCATTACCATACTTGTCAACTACATGTATCAGAACTGTCTGTGGCCTAGGTCATCTGTGTCACACACACACACACACACACACACACATGACAGTTTATATACATAGTGTGAGTGACTGTTCATGTATGTGTAATACTGCAGAACAGTTCAAACACAGCAAAGTATGTCAATAATGGACATTCATCATAGTTGTACAACCACCTTGGAGGATATGCATGCAGAACTCTCATTGCATATGTGATACAGTGATGTACTTCACAATACCATTGTAAATGCAAATATCAAA
>NC_056730.1:905152141-905212141 GCF_019279795.1 Protopterus annectens
TCTGTATACGGTGACATACAAACAGCACGTATGGAGGGATGTGTGTACATAACGTGGTGAACCACCTGTTTAGATGTATGTGTGCAGGAGGTGGCTCACAGTTGTGTCACACACCATCCTATCATGCCATGTGCTAACTGTACGCTATGTCACTGTTACTTGACGGTGCTGACATAATGCATACACAGTGGTCAGGTGTTAACAACTATATGTCATATGGCACCTGTAACACCTACAACCTCCTGTGTGCATATAGCAGCACATTTGCCAGATATAGCATTGGTACACATAATGCAATCAATACCGCTGCATGTCCATCAAACGTGTCATCATATGGCAGGTGTATCATTCCCAGCACTGCCTTGTGTGTCCGAATGTGTGACCAGGGATGCCACATATCGCGGGGAATATGTCCCAGTTGCTACACATCCCTGTACACCATTGTAGAGATCTGTACATACGTCAGTGTGGGAAGCATGACGTTCGCCGGTGAGGTGCATCACACACGTCGGCTGTCCGTATACACATGTGTGGTCACCACAGTGTGTGTCTGTATGTATGTCTGGTGCTTGGTGTGAGTGTGTATGCCAATATACGGTGGGAAATTATCACTAGCCCCACGTGGTGACTAACCCGTAATGGTGATGCATTGCACAACTCTGTTGATGCCATAGGTCCCAGCCATACCGGCTACCTGTGCATGTCCCTTCTCTGTGACACATCGTGTGGGTGCATAGTACTGTGAGGGTGATGACCACACAGGCAAGGGTCCCCAGCTGCACACTATGGGGTGTGCGTTATAGTGGTGTACACCCCATGAATGCGGCCATGTTCACATACTGTTACAGGGTCCTACTGCTGCACAGTGTGGCCTCCAGCTACCAAGTGACACCTCACATCATCATTGGCCAGGCCGCTGTGTACAACCCCTGCACCATGTTACCATACTTGTAATGTGTCCAGCTATGTATGTCACGTCTCTGTCCAGTGTAGCCTGTGGCACTGACCGCATGCGTCAGGTGCAGTATATGTGCGGACATCTGTGTCATGTTAGTGTGTCCAACAGTCAGGATGAGGGTACATGTAGCATGCTGATATTGCCAGACGTGCCTGTGTGTAATCCACAGTTACACATGGGGGACTGCAAACACTGCTACCTGTAGGCACATGCAAGTACACCATAAGAGGGAACCAGGGTATCACAACCAACATGGTGCTACAGATGTAACCGAGACACATACCGTGAACACATCACAATGCATGCTGCACCTGCACTATATGGTATGACTGGTACATGTCGACAGTACACAACCTATGTCACATACACAACTCAGTATTCACACACAACCACTGCAACATACACATCCCTCACAGGTATTACATACACCTCTCACTATGCTGTTCACCCTGTGCATCAGAATATTTGTGCATAACCCTGCACCGATGGTGTGGATGACAGGGATGCTGCACAGGCTTCATCATATGCACAGGGTGATTTGTTTGCCAGGGGCATAGGCTGCACCAATGGATAACATCATGTGGGTGTGTAAGGGCCAGTAAGTTGACTGGACATGTCTGTGCAGAATGCATGTGGATGTTGTGGAGCCCTACAGTTGTGTTTGCTGTGGCAATGTGTATGTGTGTACACAGTTCTGCCATTTGTGATGCCTACAGGGGTATAATTGACAGCCCCAGATTGTACAGTGCAGGTTGTACAGCTCACTGTGTCCGTCCACGGCCACATGACCTGTGCCTGCCTGGGGTTGCAGGCACTACCAGGTGGAGGTACAGGTGGCTACTGTCGGCGACACATGTCGCTGGAACCGTGTCCCGCTGAGACCATCCAGGGCCACGTCACGTGGCCTGCTGTGTCCTGGTGTTGACAGCGTGGCACCAGCTGCACTGCTACTGCTACCGGCACTATGGTAGCAGGCATGTGAGGCATGCTCACGTCGACCTACACTAAAAATGGTGGTGTTGCTGGCCTCGTCCATGTGGCCTCGTCTCACTCCTACCAGGTGTTCCAGCACAGACAGCTCCCTTCGTGGATTGCCATGCCTCGGTCAAGGATTCCGACCATTTCACCCTAATTAAGCCTATCCAGAACATTAGCAATCTGCTGTTGAGCATTTGCCAATGCCTGGATGTTGTCATTTAGGGTATGGATAGCAGCCCTCTGCAGCCTCTGCCCTTCTCTGTTCTGCCATTCAGCACATGCCTGTGCCGCCATTACAGTCTGGAACATGCGTCTGGTGATACCAGCTGCTGCGCTCTGTCTTGCAGGTGCATGTCTGCCAGAGGTCCTCCTACGAGCAGCACCGGCCACATGCCTGTGTGGCACAATATGCAGTCATTACACTGACACCATGTTGTGTAGACACCCCATCTGTAGCCACCACACATTCCTGTTCCATGCCAACAGACGCTGACTGTCCTTCCTCTATGGCCACCGATGATGCGGTATGTGTTGGCAGCAGAACTGTGTGTGGGGAAGAGGGGGACATAGCTGGGATGGTAACCATTGGCACAGATTCAGCCCCTGACAACCCTGCCTGTACCTCATGCATATGTTCATCACCGCTAGTATCTGTGGGGACACTAACATCAGATGGACCGCAGGAGGGTAACGTACCTACAACACCAGTGAATGCAAAGAAATACTGTAAAGTACAATGGACACAGACACACACACACACACACACACACACACACACACACACACACACACACACACACACACACACACACGGGCACAGACACACACAGACACACACACACACACACACACACACAGACACACACACAGACACACACAGACACAGACACACACAGACACGCACAGACACACAAACACAGACACACACACAGACACACCATGCATGTGATTTGTCAGATGGCATGCAGCATGCCTGCGATACAGCAGAGGGCATGCAGCTCAGACATTAATAGTGTTAGTAAGCATACCTCCCTGGGGTGCACACTACAGCAAGCAGGTGTCATATCAGTAGCCATGCAATTCACACAATCATGGTAGTATGCATGCATCCCCGTGATACACCATGTGGGCCAGAACAGGATAACAGTACACATGGCTGACGTGACATTGACATGTAATCTGCTGACATAGGTTCATGCATACAGTTTGCCAAGGGCCTAAAGTACCATATAAAGGGCTTTCCCCTTTGTTGACCCTATGAAACATTTTGCTGTGCATGACATGGGGGGGTATTGAATCTCATTCATCATTGGTAAGACCTGGCCAGCATGGCAAAATGAGGATTTGTTGCTGAGTGATAATTGTCCTTGCAAGCCATAACTGCAACCGTGTGTTCAAAGATCGTTTGGTAGATTCATAACTGGTTGACAGGCTTTTAGGGGCCAGGTACCACATAACTGATAATGGTCAACTAAGGGTATTTGGACCATTTGGTGGAACGGGGCCTCCCCAAAACTTTTCTCAGTTCTGGCCATCCCCAGGCCCTTGTCCATTTTGGCCAATTTTGGGGTGATGGGCATCCTCCCTGTCTGTGTGTCCCTATGACATCCCCCTAAGAGTTTCCAACCACAGGGCATGCAACAAGGGTTGTATGGGTAGTTTACATGTGTAGTGTGACAAAATTGAGCAGAACCTTTCTGGGCGTATGGACATCCAAATTTGCACTTCAGGGGGCCAAAGGGACTTTCTTTTTTTTTTTTTTTTTTTTTTTTTTTTTTTTTTTTTTTTTTTTTTTTTTTTTTTTTTTTTTTTTTTTTTTTTTTTTTTTTTTTTTTTTTTTTTTTTTTTTTTTTTTTTTTTTTTTTTTTTTTTTTTTTTTTTTTTTTTTTTTTTTTTTTTTTTTTTTTTTTTTTTTTTTTTTTTTTTTTTTGTTTTTTTTTTTTTTTTTTTTTTTTTTTTTTTTTTTTTTTTTTTTTTTTTTTTTTTTTTTTTTTTTTTTTTTTTTTTTTTTTTTTTTTGTTATTTTTTTTTTTTTTTTTTTTTTTTTTTTTTGGGGGTGGGGGGGGGGGGGGGGGGGGGGGGGGGGGGGGTGGGGGGGGGGGGAGAGGGGGAGGGGGGGGGGGGGGGGGGGGGGGGGGGGGGGGGGGGGAGAGGGGGGGGGGGGGGAGGGGGGGGGGGGGGGGGGGGGGGGGGGGGGGGGGGGGGGGGGGGGGGGGGGGGGGGGGGGGGGGGGGGGGGGGGGGGGGGGGGATGGGGGGGGGGGGGGGGGGGGGGGGGGGGGGGGGGGGGGGGGGAGCGCCCCCCCCGAGGGGGGGGGGGGGGGGGGGGGGAAAACCCGTTTATGGGGGTTTTTGGGTTTTTAAAAGGCCCTTCCCCCCGGGGAAAGGGGGGGTTTATCTTTTTTGTCAAAGGAATTGTGAACATTTAAATTTTGGGGCGCCCAAAAAGGGGTTTTTTTGCAAAGTTTTTTTCAAAAAAAACCCCCCTTTTTGGGCCCCCAAACCCCCCTTTTTTTTGTCAAAAAGGGGGCCCCCCCAAACACAGACACAGCCGTAATGGACTTGAGCAGTGACAATGCACACATACGCATGGACACCTGTACATGCATGTGTTTTGCCATATACATCTACACAGCACTGTACAACTGTTCAGCATCCTGCCACGGATCACCTGTATTACACATGGGACAATGGATAGTCAGACGACATTCGCAGGGATGGTCATCAACCATAGCATGTGCAGGTATGGTTACCACGCTGTAACAGACAGCCATTGTGCCACCGCAAGGTGCATCAGTGCCACATTACTGATCCAGTCAGTTGATAGTACATCTACCATGCGGCCATCACACCATGTATGACTGGGATGACATGTGTAGCTTTGATGGACAGGGTTGCATGGTATGGCGGGAGTGTGTCACATATATGGCACAGGGATCTGTCCAGCCTGTGGCGATCCTAGTATTAGGACGGTGGCTGTCCATGACATATGTCATATAGATCAGGATATGGACATGTAGCATGTCCATCATCATGGTCTAGCAAATGTCCTTCTGCAAGGTAGACAGCATGCTGCATAGTGGAGGTGTGGATTGTGAAGGCTGGTATCGCACATCCATGCATAGCCATTACCCCTTACAGGTGGTATGTGATCCAATATTGGTCACCACAGTGCTGTATATGCCTGTCCAGTGATCTCCGTGCTCATGGATGGCACCCTGACATGACATGGGTACCTCATATGACTACCTAAGGGGCCTGGAGACGTCACCATGTCGGGGGTGCACTGCACAGCACCATCCCTTACACAGTGTCCATAATGTTGCCACAGCCTAGGTAGTAGTTTATGGGTACAGGGATGTTCACCTTGCAGTGACACTGCTGGTATCATCCATCAGACTGTGCACATATGTCACACACCTCACCCACACAGCCCATTCTGTATGTTGTTCACAACACTGACACAGCTATACTGATAGGTCATGGCCATTCACAGCTTTACATACACAGATGCCTAACATTTGTCTGTGTGGTATAGGCTACAATGACGGTGGGGTACAACACATTAACCCTGTTCTACTGTATCTGGCACTGATGTGCTGTGCACATGTCACTCTTGCACCTTTTGTAGTTGTGAGTCTGTCAACAGGCCACTGGTGGAACACTCCTGTGACATGCAAAGGTATTTGTAATCAAATATCCGTGCTGTCTTGTACATCTGTACTGCTAACATCTACAGTGCTTTCATGGACATGCACACCATACTCAGCAGGGTTATAGTGTGGTGCCACGCTAAATGACTGTCATCACCACTTGTGTGTTGATATTATCCATCACCCTATCTGTATTGTATGATCATGCTAGGCACTTGTTCAGAACATATGAGCATGTCATGAGCTACTGATTACTATAGCGCCCATTCCACACCATTTCCCACAGGTACACTGGCTGTCCTACACTTCCCAGCTTGCTTAAGGTACGACAGCTGTTGTACACATGTAACGCACATATCCTGTGGGACATGGTTGTATATACAGGCATGTCCAACTGTCATGTACCAGTGCTGCTGCCTGTCTATATGAGGGATATGTCGTACATGTGGCAATAGAGCAATTGTCTCATGTACACATTCAATGCTCACCTCCCAACATACGGCACTACAGCCTGTGGGGGATGCACGTCTGCAGCCGTGCTGGGCCCATAGCTCTCAGGTGTACCTCATTACGGGGAACGTACCTCATTTGAGGTTCTAAAAGGTGCATGTTCCTCATGGTTCCACATTGGAAGGGTCTGTCACACATTCATTGTTGTACATAGTTTACCTGCTAGCCATGGCTAAATAGATGGGAATCACATTAATTCATTGGAATATCTGTTTTATACGTAAGACCAGCCTATTTTAGCCATCATATGCCCTTCCTAGTTGACGCTGTTAGTACACCAGTTGTAAGTGTTCCACGTTTCGCCCATTTGTCACACGGTATGAGGGATAATGTTCCTCAGTTTGGGGACAGGAGGCTGACAGCTATGGCTGGCGGTAATGCTGTCGCCAACCCTGACTGCACCTGACAGTCATTTGGGGATGTGTAATATTCACAACACACCCCACCCATCACAAAGTCTCACATGATCTACACCACTGGACACACCTACGAGGACAACCTGTGCAGTACGTCTCCATACTCACTGTAGGCTTCAGACGTAGCCCCCATCATGGCAGACAACATCACCAGCTTATAGCCCACAGACTCATGTGTGCCCACCACATACAGCCAATAGTGAGTTATAACATTCACAACACACCAGTCATAGCTGACTCTGTAGGGTGTCACACTGCAGTTCCACACAGCAGGGTACACAAGGCGTTAGTCGCTTACATCTTGCTGTCGGGTAACTGCTTCTGCAACATAACCTATGCACCCATGCCACAGCTCACCAGGTACGATATGTCTGTCATTCACCATGTTAGTGTGACAGCCCTGTGATGCCACTTCACAGACTACGTGTGCAGGGACATGCAATAGCTCAACAGTCTTACAGCCCTGAGGGTGTGGGCCTAGCCCTGGGGAGCATTTTGCATTCTTCCGGACATGATACCACTGTACAATGACCGACTGTGTCACTTCAACAGTTGCCTATGCTCCTATTGTCAATCCACAGGCATGTGGTATCTGTCCACTATGACTGTCCTGGTCAAACACAATGCTGTGGCACAGATGACTTGCACCTGTCAGCCCTGGGAGTACAGCTCACATGTAAGGCTCTTGCTGCTTCTATACTGCCTGTCTTGCCCAGTTTCCAATAACTGTCACCGGCAGGGCGGTAACTGGCAGGCGCAACATGGGGTCATGTGACACATTGCTTGCATCTTCCTCTGTGACGCACGCAGGCAAGGCACACCTTATAATGCACCACTCAAACATCTCTGCAGTGACTGGGACCTGCCTCTAGGCTCTGCAGAGCACACCTGCAATGACAGGTTATAGACAGACCATACATTTCAGGCACATACCTGGACCGGCACACCCACAGCTGAGGGGTTCCCATATCCCACTATGTTTTGCACACATCCTGGCAAGTTGCTTAGCACAATGCATCAGAGGTGCTCCACGTGCAACTAACTGTGTCCGGACCTGCTATACACATTGTAACAAGCGACAGAGTCAACATCATACCCCACGGGTAACATACCTTCTATGTTGGTATAGTGGACAGTGGGCCTCAGCTACTACTGATGTGTGACTGACACTACCCCACACTTCACTGGGATAGCCACTCATGTACCGACACATCCATGAGTCATACCCTCCGCTCTGCTGGATCAACCCATACACACCACCTCCAAGACCTACATTACCCTTGGCATGAACACTACCACCATGTGACTGGTGTTACATACCTGGGGTTATCCCCTCATTGGTGGATTCCAAACATATGCTAATCAACCTTGTTAGCCACATCCCGGCAACACACCCATCACAGCATACACAGTGCATGTGTACTACAACACCTACTACAGACGTCTGCTGACAGCGGTTGTTAACATCATGACACCCGTGCAGATGAACAATGCACATACAAATGCTGACACATACCCCAGTGCACTTAATTAGCATGTACACAACTGCATGGATCATACTATTCCACACAGAGCCATGATGGTACACACCAGATAACAGATGCCACTCTGGTGGTCATGTTCCACGGACATATGATGTACAACAACAGGTGTAGGCTGTTGCACAGTGGTGTACATTCCCATGTGTAGGGTGGCTCACTGGTCAGTTGTGGTGGGGCCACAGGGTCCCTCATCACATACTCCAAGACTAGCTACGTAAACATGACTGCCACACATTTCAGGGTGTACCACCAGGCATTATGGTGGTATGTCAGTATTCGATGGCAACACCCACATCTGCTGTCACATACAACAGTCACTCAGGAACATTGCAGACCCAGATATTGTTGGCAACATGCTGGAGGATGGATTCAATGCTGACAGTACACCCTCTCACTCACTACAGGGCCGCAATCCATACATGAACATTGTGGTGTCCCTGTGCTCACACCTACACAGTACTGACCTACACTCTATATGTCTTGGGACACTGGCCCCATGTCACCTTCCAATGTCCCAGGCTGTGATGTCCACCAACCTCTGAATTACATGTCTCCCCACTAGGCCACCATATTCAGTGATAGCCTTGTTTCAGACATTGTAGCCCCTGAATGGCACACAGCAGCATTTATCACACTACACACAGGTGGCACCGCATTGCACGAGTGGGACTATAGTCCTACACACCTGACTGGACTGTTCTGCATGGCTATGGGGCACATCATCAAGGACGTCATTCTCAGAGACATTGTTGGGCTTCCGTCCTTTGCTGCCACCCGGGTTGGGCTTGTTAAGGCCAGCGCATGGCCCCTACACATGGTGGACTCCTTTCATACAGTTACCAGGGCAGTTGCTGTCCACACATCCTACATTGTCCTCTCATTGCCTTTCAGCACCATTCCCCATTCTGGTATTGACAACATACACATCCACCTGCACATCGCATCTGTGTCTCAGGATGTTATGCTATGTGGCTCATGGACAGGACACACAGTGAGGCCAGCATACCATAGTACCTACTACATGTCAGGTACATTTGGCATACCATGGTCCTCAGTCATAGGGCCCCTCATGTTCAGTATATGCTTCCCTGCGGAACAGGCTGGCACAGGGGCTTTCCCTGCCTAGCTTTCAAACCCCTACATACCAAGCACCATGATTGCTCCACCAGCTGATACTGACTCCAACCATATGGGTGTCGCTGTGACAGATACATAATCTGACTATCATGGCATCAAGCTGCATGACACAAGGTGCATGCACATCACCTTTGCATTACACCATTCACCCACTGACTATCACATGGATGGTAGTCCCCTACATACATATCACATTGTACATGTTTGCAGTACACACATATGTCACACCCACTCCTGTGGTTACCGTATTGCCACTGTGGCATGGATATCCTTCTACGTGGCCACACCTATCTGTACTGGGTGTGTAACTGGTACATATGCACCCATTGTACCTCTGAACTCAAGACATCTACACACATTCAAGGGTACACCACCCCATTTAGGGTGTACCTTACACAACAGCTACAGCTTTACATGCCACAACATTAACACGCCATGACATTTACTGAGCTCCGACGGTTTAAATATGTGGCTGCACTACGGACACCACATCTGTACACATTTGCATACTACATACTCAGGGGTGACCTCTGCTGATCAGACAGGGCCCATGTCCACAACATTATTGATGGATATACTCCTCATGGAACATAAGCAGAGGCCACTGTGAGCAACATGCTCATGGATATGTGCACACATGCCACAATGAGTGGGATGTGCTTCTGGGTTACATTCCCAAACCGGACACTCACCATGCTGTGGAACATACGTCCTATGTACATCACGCAGGGACACTCAGTAGCACTGTTCATGTGATACCTCCCTTGGTGGTTGGGAGACACATGTAGGCCTGGGATCACTGCAGTGGCTGTACTGTGCAGTGGTGCAGGTCACACCTGGCTCTGCTCTTCACAGGACACTACCCTGGAGAGGTGCCACTAGTGTGAACACTGTAGTTGTGCTTACACATGGACTTGCCAGACTGCATAGTACCCACTATGCACCTGTGCAGCTATTACATGACCTTTGTGCATGGTTACTTGGTAGCCCTTCCATTTAGATTAGCTATCTTGCTATTACTATGTCCCATACCTACAGGCCATATGTATCCTGTTATTGTACATACCAATAGACGATACCTGTGGTATGCATGATATGCCTGTTATGCTGTGTAGAATATCTGTCATATCTACCTATAATACTATACATTACACATATTTCACATAGTATCCCATAATGCAAAGCATACTTGCTCAGCGGGACCACCTTACATATGTCATTAACGTTATAGGCCCATACACATGCGTGCTGTGACAGTATATCAACATATACTATCCCCTGCTAAGGCACGTCCTTGTTGGACATACCCTACCACTGACGGCGGGTTGTATGGCATTGTTCTGTTTAATGGCCTCATGTAGCATCCCTTGTAGTGTCTGTGCTGTGTAGCTTGTGTCCCACTGCTGGACGCACAGATTCTACAAGCGTTAGTATGCTCAGCAAGACATCACTACATAAATACCTTTCCCCACTTTATGCATTGCGGACATGTTTAATTAATGCAAAACAGGCTATACATACAGTAAAAATAATTAATACAGATCATGCTATACATAACTTTACATATCGGGCGTTCTACATACCTTGTTGTCATTATGGCGTTTTGTTTCTATCTCTCTCACAGTGTTTTAACTGTTATTCGGTATGAGCATACGGTTTGAATGTCTGGCAAGTCATCTTTATATACGTCGATACCTGAAACATGTGGATTCTTCCCACCAGTTGGTGTTCCTGAGTGACTAATTACTTGCATATCAGCTGTGCAGCTACTCCATTCGCCAATTACGCGGCGACAGTGGGGTATAATTGGATTCTCCACTTGCGCGTTGCCTATTTGCACTACCTTCGGGGAGACGGTCTGTATTGTGTTTTGTTATGTGTAACTGCAACTGCTATGCATGGAGACAAGTATAGTTTGGATTCATGTCCCCCGTGGATTGTGTGTGACAGGTAGAGTATTTGGTTCAACATGTGGGTGTACCTGTCATCCCGACATCTGATAATGGAGTATTGCAATCAAAACCTGTAACATGGCTGTTTGTTCCATTATACAACGCCTGCAATTTTGCATGTCGCCTTTAATTGTGTCTCTCACATGGTATGTTGAGGGTTCTACCGATGTAATTGACTGACTGGATGTTTGTGCTGCTATTACAGTTTGTATTGCTTTAGTTTCTAGTGTGGAGGATGTCGGTGGTTGTACGTAGCATATACGGTTTGTGGGCCTTGCATTTCTACATAATCTGTATATATGTGTGTGGGCTCCGTCCCTAATTAGAGAGTTAACAGTTAGTAGACTTATGTTACGGGATTGTACGTTGGGCAGTTGTTAATTGGTTTCTATATCGTCTGCAGGTGGGCTTGCTACTTGTATACCTCCGTAATTGCAGCGATATATCAGGGGATATGTGTAAGTGACAGCTATCCCTTGTATTTCTGTCCCAGATATTTGCAGTCATTGTGGTTGTGTTAAAAGAGCCTGTTTGCCATGGGTTGCCACCTTTTCATATGGTCATTGTTGGACACTTGCGGGACACAAAGCGGTGTTTACAGGCCAACACATAGCCACGGTCAGTACACAGGTAGCACATACTTTTATCCTCACTACATACCTATTGTTGTGTGACTTTGGCTACTTATCATATTGCATGTAACATTTAAGTTTCTTACATACAGGCATAACTATTAAATACGACTGTTACATTATATATGGGACATATTTATGTCCTACCATCTTGGACATTTGCCCTTTGTACTGTTTTATGTCAGGACACACCTGCCCAGGGTGGGGCTGTCCCTCATACTGTGGTACAGGTAGTAACCGTATGCCTACGGCTAGCTATACCCACACCTACCATACTGATCTGCCTCTGACTTGGCACCAACATACACATGTTGCGGACACACACACACATTACAGTCACACAGAAATGCACATGGCACCCTCAACGCACACTTACACAGACTACGACACTCACAGACACAGTTGAACACAGTACCTCGTGGACGCGACACCGGCAGCGGTGACTAACTGTCCCTTCATATCATCATACTATTACTCGCGGATGTACTGTTCCAGTACTGTGTTCTATCGGTCTTTCAGCCTCGTGGTTACGCATGTCGGTATGTTACACATTCCATGGTTGGCGGTATCCTATTTATTTGTACCTCCAAGATGTTATGAATGTCGTTGAACTATCTATTATATTTGCAGATATCGCTGAACCCATCTATATCACCATATATCCCTCTATTGCCCTTTCCATCTGTATTATATATATGCATATGTGTATATATATATATATATATATATATATATATATATATATATATATATCTGGCGGGGAACGTGACAGGCACACAGCACCACCATATGCTGTAAGACTCATGTACTGTTCAGGTGTTGGCATTCCGTGTTCCACTGGCTGTTGTGTTTACAATGTTTGAGGGCTGCCTATGTAGGAGTCACACATTGGGCCACCTATACATTACAATTTACAGGTGGTCATGTTTGTGTGCCATCCATTTTACTGTGTGTGCAGGTGGAGAGGTGTCAGTCCGTAGGGGCCTACATGGTCAGAGTATGTGCTATACGTTCCCTCTTTGCCAAGGCGTAGGCATATTGGGCACGCCTCTGTCTGCCTACTGGGGCTGGCACAGTGTGTTCATGGTCTGAATCCCTCTGTGCCTGTACTGGCCTTGGCAATTGCGGTGGGCTATGAGGGTCTTCACCATTTTGTCCCTGCTGCAGCTGCTTCCGCAGGATCATATTATGTAGCATGGCACATACTATGACGATGTGGGCACACATGCCTGGAGAGTACTGCAAGGCTCCACCAGATGTATCCAAGTACCGGAACAGTGATTTCAACATCCCTAACACACGCTCTATGATGATTCTGGTTTGTGCGTGTGCCTCATTATGGCGTTCTTGCATGGGTGTGTGTGCATTTCTGATGGGAGTCATCATCCATGGCTCCAGTGCATAGCCAGTATCCCCCACGAGATGGCCATGTGGGATGTCCCCCCTGACAAATACCTGATACAGCTGTGAGGCATGCCAGATATGGGAGTCATGGTAGCTTCCAGGGCTGCCAGCACACACATCCATGATAATGCCCTGGGCATTGCACACAACCTGGCAGTTGATGGAGTGGAATCCCTTGCAGTTTATGTAGCGCCTACCCTGCTCACCGGGTGGTGACTTGATTTGTATGTGCGTGCAGTCTATCGCACCCAGTACCTCCGGGTATTGTGCCACATGGTGGAAGTGGCGCATATTGCTGGCCAACTCCTCCTGAGTTCTGGGGAAGTATATCTGCTCATTGATATGTGGTAACATGGCATCCAGGAACTGGTGTAGTACCCTGGATGCTGATGCCTGTGAGATACCCATTATATCTCCAGTTGGCCTTTGAAAGGTACCTGTGGCCAGTATTCACAGGTTTACACATACCTTTGTGTCCACTGGTATGGGTTCCCCTCTGTTGTTTTTGGTTCTCAGGCGTGGCTGGCACAGCTCCACTATTTGCTGTAAGATGTCCCTGTCCACCCTGTAATGCTCTACTATCTCCAGGTCATGTAGCCCCTGGTAGGTTACCCTTGGTCTGAACACTCTCCTTCTCCTCCGAGGCCTGCGGTGGTTGTTGGCATCATCCTCCACAACACCGTCAGTCTCTAACACATGCTGATGAATCACAGCTATGGCAGCTCCCAACATGTACATTTTAAAAGTTCCCCATGTGTTTACACCTATGGTGCAGTTTTTGGGAATACACAGGTGTGTGTTGGTTGCTTTCACACTTTATACTCTTGTGCTGTGAACACCGATGATGTCATAGGGTGTGTATGTACGTTCGTAGCTACAGCTTATGTTATGTGTTTTACTGCCGGAACTACTATTGTGGTGCCTTTGGTGTTGAATTACATTTGCCTGCCGTGGATTACCTCTTGACCTTCCCTTTACATTTCTGCGCATTGCACCTACCATTTTCTGGCGTTCATCCTGCAGCCTACTTTCATTTGTACTTTTGCTGGACCTGGCGTATCTTGCGTTATGTGTGCTACTGCCGGTCTGCTGTCAGTTTGCTTTGCTCTGCTGTGTCAGGTCTCCTATCTTTGCAATCCAATACCTCCCCTCCTTTCTTTGCATTCACATGCCTCCCCTATCCTGTTTTGCAGGTTTCTGCAAGCGGACTTGCCAGCTGCCATCGATTGGCCTCCGTGGGTTGATTGGTGTTGATTGCTCATTAGTACCCCAATTATCCTACTTCCGCATTTCCTTCTTTTCTTCCCCTGACCTTCCTGTTTTTGCTATTGTTTGCGGTGCATGCGTCCGATTACTGGGTTTCGGGCACGTTTTCATCCTCGTACATATGCGCTTTTGGCCACCATGTGTGCTGTCAGCTAAACGATTCCTCCCCACCCCTATACTGCAGCTTTGCTTAGCAATGGACAGGCCAGATTTGCAATGCTCCAATGTGCTTAGTGCTACAGTGGCACACCCCTCTGCTGATGTCAAGTATCTCCTCTGAGCCACTCCTCGGTGTTATATCACTGTGTCGTATGGTACAACCTTCCTCCGGCGGGACATTTGCGATTCAGTATTATCTGCCTCATTTGCATGGCATTAACTACTAATTCATAGTTACCGCACCGAACACTATCGCAAGCCCTTAGCAACCCTTGCACCTTGGTTGTGGTGTTCCATGCCTACCATTGTGTGTTATGATGTAAACCTGATTTCTATTACGGTGCGATTTTATGACATTTTTATATTATTTCTTTATGTTACAGCTTCCGCACACATGCCCTGCGGTTCTGCTGTGCATTTCTGTGGACATGACATTAAATGTTGTTATTTACATGTTGTGCATCTTTTCTTATGCCATTGGCTGTGTATTTCGCCATTGGCATATGTTAACGTTGTGATACCTGGGTCTGGCCCTCTTCCATAGCTCCGATGTTCTGTTTGGGAAAATGTAAACCGTGTTTTTTGGTTACATTTCCGTGGGCTTACGCTATGCCTGCACCACTTCATGAATCGCTATATGCCTTCATTTGCATGGTGCAACACTGCACATGGGGTGATTTGCATACCTACGCCGGGGGCTGCGCAGATCTGGCATATGCCGGTAGTGCTCGTGGAATTGGATCATACCTGAATCGCTCGGCGGCCATATTTGGCATTATAACGCCTACGCTATGCGTGCGTCTGGCGCAAGCTTCATGAATCCCGGGGTAAGACATTTATCTAAATAAACTGAGGTAATATAGACATAATATTAGGAAACAAAAGGTGACCATTAGATAATATAAGAAGTAAATTAAACTGTTAAATTTAAATATTGGGTTATATCAAGGCAACATTTCATTAAGGAATAATAATTTAAAAATACATTTGGATTAATTTCATACTAGATTAAGAAACTCATGTTTTACTATGAGACTTCCAGATCTTTGGAACAGAATAACAGTTTGAATTAGATTCATAAATAATATGAAAATAGTTAAAACACATCATGACAAATGGGCAGGGGAAATGGTTTACGATACGCATTTTGTAGAATCAATGTTCTTAGGCAGTCTTCTGACCAAAACACTGTAACATAACTTACAATCCTATGAAATTACCTGTGAAAACTCTGCCCTAAATTATGAATAAAAAGTCTGAATCTATACAAATTTTCTATAAATGACCTTAGCAAAACAAGGGCTTATCTACTGCCATGAAGGAATGTGTTCTGAGGTTCTGTCTGTCTGTCTGTCTCTATAGCTACCCATATGATGAAGCTTAAAACTTTTTGGGACATTTTCTTCCAGTTTGGGTTTTAGTGTGGGTGCTTTGAACTAATCAGGAAGGTAAACTGAGTGATGATATCGGTATCGTCCTTAACGGAAAACAAAAAGAAAGAAAACAGAAAATAATATTAGTTGATTTGTATAAAACATTTTATTTGTAGACTCGTACCCTTACATTCAGATCACACCGTGATTTGGATACAGTAACAACAAGACACTGCACCTTTCATATCTGTCTCAGCACTAGTCAAGGTATTCACAAATCTATCCTAAAAACAAAGCAAATAAGGTAACAACTGAGGATTTGAAATAAATAAAAATGAAGTCTGTAAAACCTCAGATTACTGGGTTATTATAGGATTATCTGTTTTCTCCATGCTATGTGTGTAGAATAATGTGAAACAAGTTTTTAATTTACAATAAATCTGATGTGTTTTTTAAATTTTTTAATGACAAAAAAGACATCACAGACTTTATTTATTTATTTTTTTTATTTAACATTTGTTGACCGGGAATGTCCGACTAGGTTCCATAGAGCCTGTTTTCAGCGGAGGAACCGAGAAATACTCAGATGCATACTTTGGAATGTGGGAGGAAACCGAGGTGCCAGCCGAAGAAACCCCAAAAACCAACAGAGAACAACACGACCACACACAACCCCAGGCAGCCGAGATTCAAACCGGAGAACCTCTTGCTGTGAGGTGACAATGTTAACCACTGCACCACTGTGCCGCCCTGACTTGAGGGGAAGAAGGGTCACACTGTGATAAGATTATAAATAAGCTATCCAGTAACTGAACTTTCTACACAGGGTCTCTGAGTTAATTCTTTAATATAGAGTAAGGAACTTGATGAGATGGAAGAGAACTATCACACAGACACACACACACACACACACACACACACACACACACACACACACACACACACACACACACACACACACACACTCACGCTCACTTCTGAAACTTTCCATTTGCAGATCTTCCTCAATGCTTGTATCAGACCTGACCTACACAAAACTTTCCATCAAATGTCTGTTGAAAATATTGAAATTAAGCCATCAGACATACAAACAATTAATCTAGTAATGCTAATAGACTCCTTCAATCTGTTTTGGGGATGTGAAGCTCAATCACCTCTCTCTGATGCGGTTCGTAGGTAACTACATCTGATTCTTCAGCTACGTCAGTGTTTTGGCCCTGCACTTACTTTATTTTCATAATGACTGATGTATTCCAGTTTCAATCATCTGTTGTTCCTCTATTTTATTAGCTGTTATGCCTCTCAACTGTCCATGATATGTAGGGATGGCACCAATCTTGTCAAAATTGTATTCCATACTTCCTAAAATTGGATGTGGTTTGGATGAGTTTGAAGTTCATAAATTTAAAATGCTCCCCTAATTTGGGGAATTACATTATTTTTGCTTTGTCCATTACTCTGGAGGTAAAAAGTTGAAAGCTATTTCTCCAATTCATTGATTTGTTTCTGACTACTGCTTTAAGCATTGCAGCAGCACAACTCCCATACTTTTCCACCACCCTCTCATGTTGCAGTCTGGTGCATCTTTGGTATAAACTGACTTTACCTCCCTCCTCATTTGCTGGATCACTGTCATTTTTTCTGCTACAGCAGCATTCCTCCCATAGCACCATCTGCATTATTCAAGTTGCAGATGTGTCATCCTGCATTCCAATGTAGTGTTTTTGGCAGTCTTGCCAAATGGCCCACCAAACTCGCATTGCTCCCTGCATTAAGCTCTATTGACTACAGATCGCTTCCTTTTGGCCCCTTATAATTGGCTGCTCAGACTTAGTGTCTTTCCTCCAGTAGCTTATTTTTACATATAATGACATTGGCCAGCATGACAGATGGCCTAAATCCTGATTTGCTCATTTTTTATTTCATTGTAGTCAGCAATTGGGAAGCCACGTTTAGTTTTTTTTCTTTGCTTTTTGTTTTACCAGGTTTACCCCAGTGAGCTTTCTCAACACATTAATAATCCCCATTGGTGTAATGGATGGGTTACATCCCATAGAACTTTTATCCCACAGTTTTCAATCATTTATTCTAACTCCATCTCTGGTTATGATTTGGTCAGGTTATTTCCATTCTTTGGTTTTATTTTATTTTATTTTATTTTTAAGACAGTTCAGCACATAAGCCCCACTGAGCTTATACCACCACAGGAGGGACCACATCTCATCTTAGGGTTAACTTTAAACTGGTTCCTCATGACTACATCCCATTGGCTGTGTAGGTTGAATGAAGAGCTGTATTGGTTCCTTCACCCCCATAAAGGAATTATTGGCTGGTTTGGAAAACTACTCCTTACCTGACTGGCTCTACTCAACTTAATTTTCATTGGAAACATACACACACACACACACACACACACACACACACACACACACACACACACACACACACACACACACACACACACACACACACACACACACAAAAACAGTATACCCCCTTGGTACTTCAGTCTATAACTTAATTGGCTAACTTAAAAATATAACACTTTCCTGATTGGCCAGCCTGTTTATTCACCTCACTGCCACCTCCTTCCTCATGTCAAGCTGGGCTCTCACTCTTTTAGTACTTATTACACAAATTTTCTCCTCACAGGTTAGTTTTAGATCCCACAGATCTTTGGCTATTTGTTATATATCACCTTCTCTCTCAACAGCAACATGGCTTTTGTTTTTTTTCAAAGCACATCAAAGAACATCTGCAGCTATCTGGACACTCATTGATAATACTATTCTTGGAATGGAGAAATGCTAATTACCAGGGCCATTTTTATTGCTTCACCAGAGTTTTAGAACTTGTCAGTCACTCAGTTCTCCTGAACCATCTCACTGAAATAAGTACCAGCGATGATGCACTGCCCAGGTTGAAGAACTGCTTCTTTAACTACCACTTCTGTTCTCTGTGAATTTCAGTGCATTAACCTCTGCAGAAAGACATCCTCAGGGATGTATTCTGGCACCTCACCTCCTTTCTATATTCATTACAAAAGCTTCCTCTTTACTTACCCTATCTTTCTCTCCTGTTTTATGCTGATGGCATGGATATGTTCCACACCATCCATTCTCACTCCTCTCTTGAACTTGAACTTTGGGCTGATTTTCATCTCCTTATTCAGTGGATCAGTGATAAACAATTATTGCATAACTCCTCTAAAACAAAAACAACGCATTTCAATACTAGACAAAAGCTCATTTTTATCTCCAGACATCTACAAATACTCTGTCACCTGACCTGAATAATGCTATTGAAAATGCCACCACATTTAAATTCCTTGAAATTTGGTTAGGCACCTTTAGAAATTTCCAACTCCACCTGGACTGCACATAAAAAATCAACTCTGTCATATTCTGGGCTAATAGGATATCCCCTTTCCTTTCCAGACACTGCAGGAATGTTATAGCTAAAGGTATCTAACTTGCTCAGCTAGAACATGGTCTCCCTCTGAAATGCATTCCCCATTGAAATCATCTGAAATGCCATATGCAGGTGACAGGTGGTTCATCACTTTCTTCTTAAGAAATGAACACCACTACAAAACCATTGAAAAAACTTTGAAAAAGCTAGGTTGCTACCAGTGAAACAATGAATTGACTTCCTACTCTCCGCTCACACTTATCAAGAATGATACCATCCCCAACTAGCCACTGGACTATTTAGAGATGCTCCAACATACAGCCATAGAAATCTTAACCACTCAGGTCCTGTCCTCAAACTCCCCCTCCCAGCTAGTCTTCAGTGTGTAACCCATGCCTTCTCACTCCTTCTCCCAAACTGTGTGAATCTCTTCCTTCTTCTGTTAAAGATCATTGCTCTTAGCCCATTTTCCAATCAGAATTAAAAGCACATTACAAAACTCAGGGAAAATGCAACTGCTCAGTCTGGTCATAGAAAAAAGAATTTACAGTCGTAATATATGTAATCCTGTGTGAATAGGAGAATGAGACAATTCTGGGCACATTGCAGATACTGAGAACACTCTTGGCAAAATATCAAAGACTGAAACAATACTAATTTCATGAACTCTAATCATACCCTAACTTAGGAATGAGGTCTGTTCCTGTCATGGTAATAGAAACCAAAAGGACTTGGACAATTTAAATAGAAGTCATACAACTGTTCCTCTTCCTACCCAACTTTCTAGTACATACCTTGCTCAGACTCTGCTTTTCATTGGAATTCTTTCAGCATGCCAGCTTTCATATCCACTCTGTATACAATGCATGTATATATTGTGAGGTCTATATTAGAACACCGAACATTCAAAATGTCGAGTGCTCTAATATCAAACCCTACCAATCGAAAATACTAAGCATCAAACATTCAGAACAGCAAATTTTTTCCTAGGGAAAAACTTTGCAGTTCCAAAACACATATACACAACATAAGCACACCAAACAAACAGCAATCCACACACATACACCTAAAGTCTTACACGTAACCCTACACTAAACTATATATATACACCACTAACTATCCCCTTACCTTAGCACAAACCCTAACCCTAAGGTCTGTCACTATTGTACAGTCACCTCACCCACTCCCTAACCCTAACTCACTTACCCCGACCTAACCCTCATGTCCACACAATCACATACTTACCTGACCCGCGCCCTAACCCTAACTCACCTAACCTGCCCTAACCCTCGCATCCACACAATCGCACACTTATCTGAACCAGACCTGTAACTTTCCACCAGAGTGCTGAAAATACCGAAGCAACAGAAAAGGACAATAGGAAAACATTTGTTTTTCTGTTTCTTCGATATTTTCAGCTTTTGCTGAAAACGGGTTGATATTAGAACACTTGACATTTTAAATGTTCGGTGTTCTTATATAGACCCTATATTGTGTTTTGCTAGTCACTGCGCATATAATCTCATGTTTTCATTGTCTTTATAGCCTCATTCCAACTCAAATATTCACTTTGCATGCAAAACATGTACATTTTGCATTTTGTCATTCACTCTGTAAATAATGTCATTTATTTATTATGTTTACCCCCAGGCTGAGAATGAAACAGGGGGACTAGATCCAAGGAAATCAGTGCTCTACCCCAGATACCTAATTCAAAATAAAACAAGTAAATAAATAATATATTATTTATAAAACTTAAGCAATGTTACTCAGCACATCTGTCACAACTACACTGCTGGTGTACTCCTTTTATCAGATGATGTCCAGTGAGACAGAATGAAGCAATCACATACTTCTAAATAGAGAAGTTTTTGATTTTTCTGAGTCAATTTTGTGTTTAATTTATTCAACCTCTTGCACTTGCTTTAAAAACCTTTTAGCTCTTTGGCAGTCTTTTTCTGTTTTGTTTCACTGGGAAGACTTAAACAGAATCCCCAGCACCCTACCTCAATAGCACGTCAGCCAAGAACTTAACAGCAGTATTCTTCTTCTTCTGGCTTTTCCCAGTTAGGGGTCACCACGGCGGATCACCTGTCTGCTCATGATTGGCAGTGGAGTTTTACAGTGTTGAGGTGCCAGCCCAGCACCCAACATTCCACAGAAGGCACACACATGCATGCACTCACACCTAGGGCCACTTTAAAGTGTCCAATCCACCTACAGCATGTCTTTGGGAGGAAACTGGAGCACCCAGAGGAAACCCATGTGACCACAGGGAGGACATGCAGACTCCACACAGAAGACACCCCAAATGGAGTACAAACTTAAAGTGACTATATATGCCAAAGGAAACTTCAAACCTTTCTTCAGTTATGTCAGGAAATAAAAAAAAAATAATGTCTAACAATTTTATTTTATTTTTTTTGGTTGGATGCAGTGTGGTTTTACTTGCACATGCACAGTTGACTGTCAGTGTTTCCATTGTTGACTTTTTGTGGTCAATGTTCTTGATACTGACATTGTAGACTGTCGACATAATTTTGTAATCTTATATATATATATATATATATATATATATATATATATATATATATATAGGGAGACTGATAGGTTATTATAATGTTGGTTACTTTAAGCACAGCAGTTGCCAAAATCAAATGCACTTCTCCTCCCACGGTATTACAACCCAGATCATCTTCTGAAGAGGCTAACTTCACCTCTTTTCCCTTTTGCTAATTCAGTGGCAGTTTGGCACTAATGTAGTACACCTACTCTTGTATCCCCTTGTATGGATGATGTGCCACATTACCTTTCATTTTATCCATTAAGAACATGTGCCACCTGCACTCCATTACTGGCCATGTGGTTTTGGTACATTAGGTACACTAACTCATCTGGGTTTGCATAGTTTGTAAAATTTAACTCAGTGGATTCCACAGATGTTCTCCTATTGGCTGCTCCTGGCCAATTCCCACTTGCCTTCCAGATTTAGAAGCTCAGCTCCATTGCTCCTTTATTTACACAACCACATTGCCTGGCTTGGAAAATTACCTAATTCCCAAATGTTTAGTGTTCATGCCATTGTGTTTAACCAGTGGGAAGGCATATGACTCATCTTTCTTTTTTATTGTATTAGGTTTGTGCCAGTGTGGATTTTCTACTCATGTACTGTGTGTGTGCATCTGTGTAAGGCTGGTTTACTACTTTTTTTTTTTATTTTTCATGAACTCATTCTCCATTCCATTCCAGTCTCTACTGTTTGGGGAATACCTTCCTTTCTTGGTTTTCCTTTTCTTCTTTCTCTTTTTTTTGGGGGGGGGTCACACTACAGGTTTATGCATTGGATCTTTGGCACGAGGGGCATTCTGAGTTTTCATTATCCCTGCAGAGACCTCTACAGTTCATTAAGCTGCCTTCTTATTTGTTCGGCATGCCTACTTCCTGTTGGCTATACAGACTGAATGCTTGCCATATGAATTATTTTATTCTATATCCTACTTAGCCAACTTGGAAAACTATACCTGACCCAGTGGCTCATTTTCAGTCTGTTGAGCTTAATTTTCCCTGGCCACATTACATTGCAGCTCTTCACTGTCGCTTCACTATTTCTGTTATTAAAGTAGTATTTTGGAAACATATTTATTTTCTAATTAGCTAGAACCATTCTCGTTTGCACCAGCTGTACATTACTTTTCCTCATGGATTAGCTTGGATTCCACAGATTCTTTTGTTGTGCTGCTTTATTCAACTTATGTAATGATATTCATTACACCTCTAATAACAATAAATACATGTTATTGCCTTATTTTCACTTTGTCTAATGCTCTATGCTGCAGCTGACAAAAGCTCACACATTCTTCTCAATAAAGACATTTTTAGCTTGCATTTTGTTTTATTATTGAACATTTATCATTTGCTTACAAAGTCTTTAGCTCTTGCCAAGCAGACCTTTGCCATTATTTACATATACATACAAGACATATATATCTATACATCTATATCTCTATTTATATATATAATTATACACATCTATCTATATACAGCCTTACATTCAGAAAACAGTAAGGCTGGAATACAATGACATTCACCTTCTCTCACAGAAACTGCTGCTGTCAAAAGTTGCGGCTTCCATGATCATGGGAAACCTGATTCAGGCACATTTTTAGCCACAATAAGTGAATACATCATTATTAGCTAATATGCATGAATATAAATCATGTTGTGGTACCACTAGTGCTTATTAGCAGTTTCCTGTGGTAATCACCCCTAGTGGCCCATGCATCATGCTGGCAGAGTTAACCTGCTCTTTCACTCTCCCCCAAACATGTGCATATTCAAACATACACTTGCAGACACACACATATACACACATGGTTGTGCACATATATACAAAAAACACACATGCACACACACACACACACACACACACACACACACACACACACACACACACACACACACACACTCCTCCCAACTGTCCCTGATTTCATATAAAGTCCCTGATTTTGTCTCCCATAAATGCCCTGTCTCTCATAATTTATGGACTTCTACAGTAAATCATTAATGACAGATATTAGAATTTTATACTTCCTACGATTCAGAAAATTCTCCATGATGCAAAACCTGTTGTTCTTTTAATGTTTTATGAGTTACAGTAATATTTAAAAAGTGTCCCAGCTGTCTAATGTTCCTCCCCCAGTGTTATAGGTTTTGCTCTCTAGTGTAAGGGAGTTGACAGGTAGAGCAGTAACCTCCAAAACACACACACACACACACACACACACACACACACACACACACACACACACACACACACACACACCAAAATCATACTCATGATCAGACTCACCCATACACAGATACACCCACCCACCCCTACTCTAATGATTCCCCAACAAACCTCCATACCGTGAGCACCCAGGCAGACACATGTACACTCACACAAGAGAACTCGTATCTCTGTTGTCATGCATAAATGATACCACACATATACATACTCTCACACACCCACTACCTCTCCACAGATACTTACTTTATTTTACCTTTTGTATGGTCTCCACCATGGACTACGATGGTGGAACATAGAGTTTTAGCTGTTTTCATTAACACAGTCAGCCTTGCTAATTTTCTGAATCACTTGGTTACACAACTGCCCTATGCAGAGATTATAAGTCTAATTAGTATAAGCCCCACCTTTTGGAATGTTTCATTAGCATTTAACTGAGCCATGAAGACAGCCCACTGCATGGATTTGACAGAACATGTGGAATCACTGTGTTGGACTTGTCAATGAACCTGAAAGGGCTATCACCAGCAACAGACTGACCATGTTAGGATCTACTGTTGGCAGTAGCCCTTTCTGAATAATCCTAGCCTATTAGTGGAGAACAAAAGTGATCCCACTTAAACCAGTCCATTATTGCCTAAATCAAGTGATGTAATGTTAGTTCAACAAAAAATAATTAAAGCAAAAAAAATTGCTTTCAAACAACCGATAGAAGAATAGCACTGCTGACAAAACAGACAACTCCTAAATAATTAAGCTAAATACTCTTTAACAAGCTGAAGGAGGGTGGGGGTTGCTGCTAAGAAAGATGATGGCTTAATGAAGAAGCTCTGATTTTCAGGAAAAGGTAAAGTTCATAGTTTTGGAGTTTCATTGTGTGAGATGGAGAAACACCACCTAACAATTTTTTCTAAGAATTTTCCCTCTCTCACATGTGCAAAAACTTTCACTTGATCACAATCAACCAGCAAAGTGATTTCCATTCAAAAAGTGTATATTCACTGGTGTGAGGAGACAATCTTTGTTTAAAAGTAATTGTTGGTACAGCTTTTCTGGGGCAGACAATCTTTGTTTAAAAGTAATTGTTGGTACAGCTTTTCTGGGGCAGACAATCTTTGTTTAAAAGTAATTGTTGGTACAGCTTTTCTGGGGCAGACAATCTTTGTTTAAAAGTAATTGTTGGTACAGCTTTTCTGGGGCAGACAATCTTTGTTTAAAAGTAATTGTTGGTACAGCTTTTCTGGGGCAATATGAATCTGTTTGCATGCATGTAGGAAGAGGTTTTTGGGCAGAAAAAAAATAATTGTCACAGCTTTTCTTTGTAGTCAATGTTTGTGACTTTTTCACAAAGGAGGTTACTCTGTCAGAAGGGGAATATTCTTCTAGGACTGTCTGTGGGCAAAGGGAGGTGAAACTTTCATTTTGTAGCATTTCATATCTTTTAGATTTATATTATAATTTTAGTACACATACCACCAAAGTCATTAGATTCACAACACAAATGACGTGTACATTTTTTTCCCGCAGGT
The DNA here is from genome assembly GCF_019279795.1 of Protopterus annectens. Lineage (NCBI taxonomy): Eukaryota > Metazoa > Chordata > Ceratodontiformes > Protopteridae > Protopterus > Protopterus annectens. Next base: position 905,177,846 of record NC_056730.1, read on the forward strand.
AATCATGACCTGTAGAAAATCATAAAAATGTAGTTCTGTACAACATCAGTTTCAAATGGTGATTAAAGACAGTCAGGACTTGCTTAACGACAGGAGTACATCAGTGGCACTGCAGATATCTCCTTAAGTAGGGGGGAGCTGTGAGTTTCTGCTTTACAGTATGTCAAACAGTTATACAGATATATGCATTATCTAAGGGTGTGTTGACGCAAAATGCACTGTCATTATTCTTTTTTGTTGGTGGAATACATAATCTGTAATGCAGCTAGCAGCATACAGCCACGTACATACACATAAACTGTAGCACAATCTCCCAACAGTTGCTGTCCATCTGGGCTCCATCCTGCTAGTGGATCTAGCATTACTGTGTACTTGAAAGTTCTTCCTTTCCTCCCACACCCACCCCTAAAACTTATTTTTACTGACACTTATCACTGTTATCTGTATAGCATTGATATAATATAAAATAGAGTAGAGGGATAAGCCTACTTATGGCCTACCTGTAATGAGGGAAAGTGACGTGTACATGACCTCACACAACAAAATCATGCACTACTGACACCTGTATATTTAAATCACTTTCATTGTAAAAGTTGACAAGGTAACATATTAACAAAATATGTGCTGCAGAACTGTATTTAAGAAGTGCTCATGGACTTGAATACTTTTGTGTCAAGATAAACTCCTGTTACTTGAACCACCTCTCAGTTTTCTAGATGAATGCATCTCTAACTTAAAACATTATCAATGTTTCAATAAGCACATTAGCTATGCAGTTATGGGCAAACAGTTTAGGAAAAGGCAGTAAGATGGTACAAATTGTGAAGTTCACAATTGCCTCATAAACAAGTGCAGCCTGCAGTGAAGTAGGTTTTTATACCAGTTGCACAAATCTGTGAGATGGTCTAATTGTAATCTTTTATAATGCAATGTGACTCATGGCATCTGCAGGAGTTTATATTATGTAAATTAAAGATTTCGAGTGCAGTTGATATGTTAGTTGGGCAACACCTTCTGAATGTTACTGAGTAGCTGTTTCTATGCATTGCACCTGTAGGCCAAGTTATGCTAAGAGACTCTCTCTATCTGGTGCAATCATATAAGCACCTATAAAGCACACTGAGTATTCGTAGATGAGTTAATGACTCTTACAGGAACATTGGGAAAACTGTGTTATTTCCATAGCTGATGGAGGTACTAAAAACTAAAACTGCGCTCACAGATAGGCAAGAGCGTCTACTACTCTACAACACACATTTCATGCCATTGCTCACACCTTAAACTCACCCTTCCATAATAACATTTTGCAAGATACAGAAAAATAACACAGCAATGGATCACACTACCAAGATACTCTATGCAATGAGGCATATGTTAAAAAAATTGAATGAGCTTAACTGTAAGAGGTCTGCCATAATTCTGTGGAATGCAACCTGGTGAATGACCATAGCTTCCAATGTCACTGATTGTGGCAGTGCTCCATGGTGGTGCAGTAAGGAAATGAAAGTCTCCCTTTAGCTGCTGCATAAGGAACACTGAGAGAACATGACTGTGGACTCTTACAAGGGTCCTCAGAATAAAGTGGATGTCTGGCATAGTCTTGCCAGAGCAAAATCGGATTTTCAATGGCACACCCAGCTCTTTTGCAGTGTAGGCACCACTGTAGTGACCTGAGTGCAACCTGACCATCTTTGCCAATGGGAAATAGAAGTGAAAGTAAGTGCATGTGAGATATAAGTATTTGTTTTTTTCTATATAATCATATTGTTTGTCTAATTATTAAATGCACTTCTTGAAGGCATATCACTTTTTTTCTTCTGGATCAGGATATAGTAGAGAATAGCCTTCTGTATTGGAGGTGAATGGAGAGTCTTTCCTAGTGCAGTGGTACGTATTATTTCTTCTGATCTGGTAAAAATTGCATTCAGAGTATCTTACTGTATTTTATTTATTTATATATTTATTTTTTAATAATTTATTTAACATTTGTTTACCAGGGAAGTCGAAGTGGGCCCATTTTCAGACTAAGCCCGGGGAGAAAGCTCAACATAACAACAGCATAACAGTCGTATTTTAAACAATAGTGAAACAATCAGAGAAATGATAGTAATAAATCACATAGTAACACATATTATCACAGTTCAAGTTAGTAACAAAGCTAACAAGATCACTTAGTAACACATATTTTGGCAGTTACACTTAGTAACAATAAATCATTCAGTGGAACAGTGTCTCAGAGATACAATATGTATATCTGTATTATATTATATCTGACAATCTAATGCATGAGTGTCCCACTGTAAAGATAATACTGTCTGTCTTAAGGTCTGCAATGTACATGTAATGCACACTTCCTGGTACTATAAATATGAGCACATAATTATACAGGTTATGCTTATGCTTAACTTTTACAGTTTGTTTTGTTAAACTTAGAGAACAGAATAACTGTAGCATAATAAGTAGCATAATAGAGGTACACAGCTTAATTGTGGTATACGTTCTATCTATATGCACACATTAATCTTTCCCACAAGTTCCACAACAGATCTACACACGCACATTACATACTCATACATGCACACACACACACACACACACACACACACACACACACACACACACACACACACACACACACACGGAATGCTAATGACAGTTTCATTCTTACCTTTCCTGTTTCCCTTATGCATGCTCCTCTGTTCGATGCCCCTCTTTCCTACAGTCCTATACTCTCAATTCTTCCCCTTTCTTTTGTGGCCATAAACAGACTTAAACATTGCAGTGGGCCCTTTAATCTGCCATGCTTGTTTTCCTGTATTGCCACAAAATAGTACACGTGCACACTCTACTGCATATGCATTCTGTGTGCTTGTCTGTTTTCTTCATCACACTTCCAGCCACAGTGCCAAGATTTACTCTTTCAATGCAGATCATGTGCATCGATTGAGCAAGTTGTCTAATTTAGCCACTAACTGACCTGCACATTTCCACTTAGAAAATTGAGAATTAGCCTTGGGTAGCATTGTGCTACTATTTGTATCTTCAATAATCACATCATGATCACCCTAAGCATGTTTCTGAATCTCAGGGAGTATGCTTACTTTTGTATGTACATGTATGTCTAAAGCCTTAGCAAATGCAGTGCCCATTTTTGAACAGTACCTTTTAGAAACTTTGTGCAATAGTGAACAAAAGATGCCAATACAGATTTATCCTTAGACTGTACTGCATTCAGTGGCTTTTAGAACCCAATCACTTAAAAGTGCTTGATTCTAAAACGTCACTGGAACTGTCCAGTTTTGTGTGTCATATCCTATGCTGCCTGCTATGGATTTTTAGGTTCCCTGTGTTGGATATTACTGTGCTATACATCAAACACAGTCCAGAAAATACTACACTTATCCATCCTTCACTCAGCAAAGACAAACATCATACTAACATACCTTAAAATGACCACACATTCTCCTTAGAAAAAGATGAATCAACAAGCCTGCAACAGACTGGATACACCTTTGCATGTCCTGTCTCATGCAGAAATGCTTCTCCTCAGAAGTAAGAGGAAGACATGTAGGTTTTAACATTGCAGGTGAGCCTGGCTATCAGGCAATGTTGCTGCACCTCTTGTAAGAGAGGAACCATGTGCACTTTCAGATAAGAAATAATCCAATGGTAGTGCATCCTTCATCCAAAAAAGTTATTACAGTTTGTGGTCAGAAAAATGATTTTCAATGGTAGTAGTCATTCAATCAAACAAGTGATTCAAGTTGTTTTGCGTTTATTCTCTGAAATCTAGCTTCGTTTGATCAAATGTGCAGTACCAGAACTTCAAATGTGTCTTTAGTAAAGAATTGCTCTCACATTTCTTATTAAAGTGTGGAAATTAAATGACCATGTTAATTTTACTTTAAAAATGTATGAGGAACAAAATATCTCAAAAGGCAAAATTGGGAAAATCATCAGCATCTCCTTCTACGTTCCTGCACATGTGACCAAACCAGTTAATCTGTCCTCTTTGACTTTGGCTTCTATTCTTCTATTCTGATGTCCTCATTTTGTCAACTGTCCCACAGTGTACATTCTACCACCCATATCAGGCACTGCCTCTCTGTCATCTGAAGCTTCATAGGCTATTCTCCTTTAACCATCTGGGTTTTTGCGCCATACAGAAGCATTGGTTGCAGCTATTTTGCATACCTCATTTTTCAGCATTCTTGGCATTCTTCTGTTATTCACTACCTCTGACATTTTGTGACACTTGGCTGTAGTACCTTTGATACTTAACCTGTTCCACTATTTCCTTTCCATCTCATATCTGATATTACCCAAGTCATTTTAATCAGAAAATGTTTACAATATGCAAAAGGTTCACATTGTTCATTTATAACAGAAGTATTATCAGGGAAAACCCTTTTGTTGATCCCTTTTTTTCTAATTACTTGTAAACTTTAACATGACGAAGTATCTGAGCTAATTGCATTGGCAGTGATTATGCACAGAACACTGGAAGTTTATACATGTGGACAACGGGGTCTATCAATGTTAGACGCTAGTATTGAGTTTTCTTTTAAAGATAAAGAATGCATTTTTGAGGAATGGTCCTGTTAGCTATACTTTCTATAGAAATTCCATTAGAAGCATGTACATCACAAAAGATTTTTTGAACTGTAAGTCAGCTTCCAGAATATAGCACCCCCCCAAGACAAGTGCTAAAATCCCAACCCCAACAAGTGTATCTTGTGTAAAAAAAAAAAAATAATAATACCAACCTGAAATTCTGCAAATAAAAAGTTGACTTAAACCTTACCAACCTGAAATTCTGAAAAAAGTTAATTAAACTATCAGACTCTCTCTCTCTGTATATATATATATATATTTATTTATATTAGTAAACCATGATAAATAAGATATCTATTTAAATTTTGACACATCACATTGCCCAAACTAACTAACTAACTAACTAAATAACTAACTAACTAACTAACTAACTAACTAACTAACTAACTAACTAACTAACATACTTGTAAAAAGTATACCATAATGACATACATGGAGAGTGATTTATGTAACATATTTATTTTATTTTATTTGTGGGCTTTGTATGGTGATTCCACCCTAAAAGCCATTTTTGTATTGCTGTTTTTCTAACTTTAGAAAACCATGTCTACAACTGCAGATATTCACCATCTACCTCCTCCAGTTGTGGTCACTGAGTCAATGGGACCTATGCCTTGATACCAGGCATGTATTTTCCTGATTACTTTGTGGTAGTATATAGAGCCTTTGAAATATATGTTTATATTCCTTAATGCATACTTAATAGATAAATTGTTAATACACCCTAGAGGTCCTTAGACTATGTTGGGGGGAGGGGGGTCATGACTCTACTGACAAATTTCCAACCCCAGAAATGAACACAGCTTACACCAGTCCTCCTTAGCCCCACCTCCAGAGGACTGAGTGCATTTCAGAATTAGATATGTTGACATCCTGGCCAGATTCCATAACACTATGATGGCTATGATCAAACATACTGAGAATAAATTCAAAAATAAATTAAACTAAGTAACTCAAAGAGAGTTGATTTTGCAGTAGCTATCATTTTCAGTCTCATCTTCTAAACTCATAGGTTCATAGGTAGGTACTAGTCTATTGGACCAAGGGCCTAAGTAAGCCTAGCCAACAAGGTTCCCTGGCTTACGCCACCCAAGAAAGTTATTTTCATGTGCCCCTGTTGAGCAGAGCCACAGAAGTGATCCCTGGGGTGTATTTCCTATTTCCCATCCACTCATCAAGACTTTTCTTGAAGAGTGCTAATGAGGATCTTTGCTTGACATAGATAGGTAGCTTGTTTCAGAGTATGCAAAGTCTCTGGGGCAGGAATCTATCCCTCCAGCATGTCCTGTTTATTGTGGTGACAAGGTTTAGGTCCCTAGAGTATGTAGCTTGGAGGGACTGGGATTTCTTTAGGTGTAGCATGTCCAACAGCTCTGGGTTTGACATAGTTTTATATGTTAGGCAGAGATCACTTCGGAGTAGGTGATATGCTACGGAGTAAACCTGGAGTTTTTTGAGAAGGTCAGTGTAGGGCATCTGTTTGATGCCAGTAATCCTCTTTGTGAGGTACTTCTATGGCCTTTCCAGCTGCTGCAGATGTCTTGTGAGGTATGTTCCAAAAGGGGCGTTGTACTCTGTAATGGGTCTAATGAGTGTTGAGTAGAGGGGAACAATGGCCTCTTCTTTCCGGGATGAGAACCCTTTTGTGATGAGGTGTGCCACATAGAAGGATTTCCTGACTACTGCGATGATGTGATTATCAAAGGAGAGACTACTGTCCACCTGGGTCCCAAGGTATCTTATCACACATTCGGCATTAAGTAGACTGCCACCTATGTGGTAGCTCATGGGTACATAGTTTTTACCAAAGGGGATGACAATGCACTTTTTGGCATTGAGCTTGAGGCCATGGCTCTGACACCAGGCATCTGTCTCAGTTAGGCCCTTCTGTAGGATGCCCACATCATTTGGGGACTTGACTATGGCTCCTAGTTTGCAGTCATCTGCAACTTCATTAGCCAAAGGCCTTCTGTGTTAGCTTGTACTTCAGAGAAGTAGATGCCAGACAGGAGAGGTCCCAAGACTGAACCCTGTGGTACTCCACTTGTCACTGGTTTGAAGTCAAATTTGCAGTCTGCAACTGTTATAGTATGGGGTTCTGTCAGTGAGCCAGTTGGCAACCCATCTTGTGATGTAGGGATTTATAGCTAGTTTAGCTATAATTCTAGAATGGTGGATGGTGTCGACAGCCTTGGCGAGGTCAAGATAGGCTGTGTGAACCACCTTACCCTCATCTGCGGCTTTGGTGACTGCCTCAAGGAAGTTGATCAGGTTCAGAAGGCATGATCTGCCTTTCACAAACCCGAACTGGGTGGGGTCCAGAGTTTGGAGGTTACCAATCTCTTTGTTTATGAGTTCCATGGTGATTCGTTCCATGGCCTTACAGACCAGGCTTGTCAGGCTAATAGGCTGATAGTTCCCAGCATCAGTGTTGGCTCCCCCTTTGTGGAGTGGGATAACTGTTGCTGTGTACCATTCAGGGGGCAAAAAGCCTGACGTAAGGCTATGATTGAATATGGTGCTTAGGTGGAGAGCCAGTTCATTCTGAAGTTCGTGTAACACGCAGTGTGGGATGTTGTCCGGTCTCATGGATGCTGTGTTTTTGGCTTTAGAGAGTACAGCTTTTACCTGTGTAGTTGCGATTACAGGGACTCTGCATTTGTCCTTTATAGATATGGGCCCTTTAGGGGGTGAGAGGGGGGTAAAGTTAGCACTGAACCTTTCTGCCAGGATGTTGGCAATATCAGTTGGTTCTATAATTTTTGTGCCATTGTGCTGTAACTCAGAGCAGATCTGGGTGTTGCCATTGAGTTTCTTGACATAGCTATAGAATGCTTTTTGATTGTCCCTAAAATCAGTGGTGATTTTGTTTTTGTAGCTAGCTTTGGAGGATCTTATAAGGGATCTCAGCTTCTTACTGAGGCTGACCAGGGAGCTCCTCCACTCATGAGATTTTTCTCTCTTTTGCAACAGTTTCTTCCTTCTGTTGTAGAGTTTGTTTATGGCAGGGGACTACCAGAGAGGCTTCCTTTTTTTGTAGGATAGCATATTGGTTCTGTTTTGGATAGCAAGATCCATGCACTCGTATAAGTGCTTATAGAGTGCATTTGTATAGGCTTCAGCAGTCGTAACTGTATTGTCTATCTGCAAGGGTGTCATGAAGTTCACCACTTCTGTCTTAAGAAGCATGAAGTTAGCTTTGGAGAAATTGTTTACCATGGTTTCCTTAATGTGGGGTGGGGGCAGAATGTAGATATCTTGGGTGATTAGCTTATGGTTGGATCTGACCAACAAGGAGTTGACTTCAGGTGTGGAACACCAGTCACTCATGTTGGTAATGACTAGGTCTAGGATATTGTTGCCCCTGATGGGGGTGTGGATAAGTTGATCCAGGGCATTGGAATTTATGAATTCCAGGAAGTGTTGAGTGAAGAAGTTTGTACGTGAGTAGTTTTCCCAGTTAATGATGAGGTAGTTGAAATCGCCCCATTATTAGGGTGCTTGGTTGAACCCTAATATTTTCCAGTATATCAAGAAAAGAGGAGTGGGAATCCCAGGGCATGGTGGGGGATCTGTAGCAGGCTACAGTTTGGATTACAGTTTGCCCAGAGTTAGTTACACTTAGATAACCTCTGATGCATTATGCTAAGCAACTAGCCTGGTGGTGTGGATATCCTTAATGAATATGGACACACCTCCGCCTTTGGTGTTCTGGTCCAGGTTAGATGGCTGAAAAGTGTGGTATGAGTTATAGCCTGGTAATGCAGGGGTGCTCTCTGGAGCCTTGAACTGGTCTCAGTCACTGCACAGATATCGATGTTCTCCATTTTAAGGAGTGCCTCGAGAGAGTGCATTTTGAGATTTAAACTTCTAGCATTTACAACTCACTCCAAACTGTTTAATAGTCTATTTTTTGCCTGAGGAGATCTTCATTTCTTTCAGACATGCTAATTAAGTTTTCCCAGAAGAAATTAACTATTTGTGTAATCAGTAATATTATCTCTCCACGAATATACAGACATAGCATATGATAAATGCAACTTATCCAGATGCTCTTCCATGCACGTGTTTCTGCTTATACATTTTCTGTTTATAGACATGAATCTGGGCACACAAATACACAATATCACCATCATCACCTTTATTCATATAGGTAGTCTCTCAACTATATAACATTAGCCTGAACACATTATGTGAATTTGTGACAACTTGTCCTGAATATGTTAATATTATCTACTTTGGCTACAAATGGATAAAGATATAGAGTTATTGATGAGCGTTTTAAGTTTCTGCTCTGTAAAATTACTCATTATGTTTATGCTAAAATTCCAGGTTTTGACTGAAAAGGACAATAGACCAGTTCACTCACACAGTTAACAAATGTGAATAAACAAGTAAACAAATAAATAAACACATAAATAGATAAATAACCTCTAATGCAAACCTGACCAAAACTACTGCAAATTTATGATTGCTGAGAAGTGGTTAGTTTGGATAACCTTGGTCTTTGGGCACTTTTCAAGCCATTGGCCTCCACTCCAACACTTTTTTTTTGTAGCAGTGGGGCACATATCTCTCAACTGTACAGATTTTTATAGAATGTCCAGAATTTTGCTCTATATTTTTAGTCCATTACTCATAAAACTGTGGTTTTCTGTCGAATCATTGAGGGTTATAGTAACAAAATAATGACAAACATTTGAGTTTCAGACTTCATATCCTTCAGAAACTTCATGCTATTGTTATTCTGTCAATTTTCTAAGTTTGTAAGAGCAATATTTAAAAAGTGCCACTATTTTTGGACCTTTCTTCCTGCAGTTTTGTTGGCTTTGTCCAGATTTCTTGCTCTACGAAGTTGAGAGATATGGTGGAACATGAATAAATGCACATGCTTTTTTGGAGTCATCTACCTGATTTATGACCATTCAAACTTGTGCTATTATAATTCACCAATGCACATACCCATTAGTTACAGACGCTTGACTCTGATTACCTCAAATGTCTGACTGAGAATAAAAAATGGTCACAGTAAAGTATTCCAGCCAGGTATACATGAATGCACACTAGTCCAGTAAAACATGATGAGTGACTTTTTTACTTCATAATGACAGCAGGGCAGAAATATTCACAACTAGCCCCAATAGTCAGCAATAATAACCCCATTGTTGATTGTGTATAATTCAAATGTCTGGTGCTGGTAAAAAATAATAATTATGGATACAATAATGTATTTCATGTTTGTTTTATGAAAACACAAAAGGTAGGATTCAATAAAGTCCATGTAGGCTCTGTGTAGAGCCTACACAGAATGTATCCATTTACACAGCCAAGATCTTGCCTCAGTAGCGCACCATGCATATCAGTGGTGCAGCACACCTAAGCGAGATTTCGCTGTGCAAAACCTTACAGAACAACATGGATAATGAATAGGTTCATAGGTTCATAGGTGGGTACTAGGCTATTGGCCCTAGGGTCTATATAAGCCTAGCCAAAAAGATACCCTGGCTTTCGCCACCCAAGAAAATTATTTTCCTGTGCCCCTGTCAAGCAGAGCCACAGAGGTGATCCCTGGGGTGAATTTCCTATTTCCCATCCAATCAAGATTTTTCTTGAAGAGTGCTAATGAGGAGCTTTGTTTGATATAGATAGGTAGTTTGTTCCAAAGTATGGGAAGTCTCTGGGACAGGAATCTATCCCTCCAGCATGTTCTGTTTATTGTGGTGACAAGCTTTAGTTCCCTAGAGCGTAAAGCTTGGTGGAACTGGGATTTCTTTAAGTGAAACATTTCCAACAACTCTGGGTTTGACATAGCTTTGTATGTTAGGCAGAGATCACCTCTGAGTAGGCGATATGCAACGGAGTAAAGCTGGAGTTTTTTGAGACGGTCTGCATAGGGCATCTGTTTGAGGCCAGTAATCCTCTTTGTGAGGTATTTCTGTGGCCTTTCCAGTTGTTATAGATGTCTTGTGAGGTACATACCAAAAGGGGTGTTGTACTCTATAATGGGTCTAATGAGTGATGAGTATTGGAGAACAATGACCTCTTTTTTCCTGGATGAGAAACCTTTTCTGATGAGGTGTGCCACGTAGAAGGATTTCCTGACTACTTTGGTAATGTGATTATCAATGGAGAGGCTACTGTCCACCTGTATCCCAAGGTCTCTTATCACACTTTCAGTGTTAAGTAGACTACCACCTATGTGGTAGTTCATGGGTACAGAGTTTTTACCAAAGCTGATGACAATGTACTTTTTGGCATTGAGCTTGAGGCCATGGCTTTGACACCAGGCATCTGTCTCAGTGAGGCCCTTTTGTAGGATGTCCACATCGTTAGGAGTTTTGATTATGGCTCCTAGTTTCAGTCATCTGCAAACGTTTTTGGCCAAACACCTTCTGTGTTAGCCTGTACTTCAGAGAAGTAGATACCAAACAGGAGAGGACCCAGAACTGAACCCTGTGGTACTCCACTTGTCACTGGTCTGAAGTCAGATTTGGAGTCTGCTACTTTCACAGTGTGGGTTCTGTCAGTGAGCCAGTTGGCAACCCATCTTGTGTCATAGAGATTTATACCTAGTTTAGTGAGTTTATCTATAATTCCAAAGTGGGGGATGGTGTCAAAAGTCTTGGCAAGATCTGTATAGGCTGTGTGAACCACCTTACCCTCATCTACGGCTTTAGTGACTGCTTCAAAGACGTCTATCAGGTTTAGGAGACATGATCTGCCTTTTACAAACCAAAACTGGGTGGGGTCCTGAGTTTGGAGATTACCAATGTCTTTGTTTATAAATTCCATGATGATACATTCCATGGCATTGCAGATCAGGCCCATCAGGCTAATGGGGCGGTAGTTCCCGGAGTCCCTAGTGGCTCCCCATTTGTGGAGTGGGATAACCATCTCTGTGCACCATTCAGTGGGATTTTAAGCTTTTTTGAAACAGTTTCTTTCTTCTGTTGTAGAGTTTGTTTATGGCAGGGGACCACCAGATTTCCTTCCTTTTTTTGGAGGATAGCATCTTGGCTCTGTTAGGGATAGTACAATCCGTGCACTCATGTAAGTGCTTATAAGTGCATTTGTGTAGGATTCAGCAGTCATACCTCTAATGTCTGTCTGCATGGGTGTTGTAAAGTTTGGCACTTCTGTCTTAAGAAGCGAGAAGCTGGCTTTGGAGAAATTTTTTACGGTGGTTTCCCTAATGGGGGTGGGGGCAGGATGTGGATGTCTAGGGTGATTAGCTTGTGGTTGGATAAGACCAATGAGGAACTGACCTCTGGTGTGGAACACCAGTCTCCCATATTGGTAATGACCAGGTCTAGGATATTGTTGCCCCTGGTGGGGGTCTGGATAAGTTGAGCCAAGGCGTTGAAATTTATGAATTCCAGAAAACGTTGAGCAAAACAGCTGGTACATGAGTTGTTTTCACAGTTAATGGTGGAGTATTTGAAATCGCCCATTATGAGGGTGTTGGGGAATCCGTGTAACACCAATTGCAAACCCATATATCTGTAAACCCATTAACCTCACCAAAATGAATATAAGAAATATTGCCAAAGCTGTGCATGCAGTTATTTTGCAAATTTGGATGTATTACATTTTTTTTACTTTTATGTGCATATTTGCACATTGCACCATATCATTTAGCTATGCTTAACTCTCTGCAGCCATCAGGCATGCCAGACATCTAAAACTAGAAACCTGATGTGTTCAGTTGTTTTTTCTTTTTATGTGCATGTTTGTGTGATGCTTGTGTTATTTAGCTATGCTTAGCTCTGTGCACCCATGCATCAGACATGCACCAGACATCTAAAAATAGAAATCGGATGCTTTCAATTGTTTTAGCTGGCAGGAGCATACCACCATGCAAACCTGTGCCGCAAAGCTGCACTACACTTATAGTAGCACCTTCACAGTATATGTGAAGATACATGAGTTCCTTTCACTACTCTTTGGGTGAGATAGATTGAATGATAACCTGTAGTATACTAGGTACTGAGTTCAAGTCCTGGGCAGTGATACCTTTTATGTATACTACTGTGAAACTGTGTTAGGTCTCTGAAACAGACGTTCACTCTAAATTGAGTTATTGTTATATTTAGAAAAGGTGCACAGTGCTAAGCAGCACTTAAACATGGGTAACAGTTTTTCCTTGTTTGCACATTGCTAAGCATTTCTTAAACATCGGAGTTTCATGTTTCTGTGATGTTAAGTGACACGGCACATTTTTGAAAGTTTCAGTATGACATGCAATGGTGGGAATGCATTCTATTTAAAGGGCAATTGGTAGGAATTGCTCTTTATTCCTTGCAGTCTGATCTTGTGTGTGGATATGGCTGTTTTGGGGAAAGGAGTGGTGCACTTTTGGGCACAGCATTGACATGTTCAGGAGTCTAGGACTTTTATTGGACTCCTGGTACAGCACTATGGACCACAGCTGCTGTAGAAGAACTATGTTGGCTCAGAGTGCAAGTCTAAGGCCTGGGACAGTTTGGCCAGGGACCTGACTAGTGCAACTGGTATCTCCCGCACTGATGAGCAGTGTCATCACCATTATGATGACCTCCAATGAAGGAAGAGGGGTACTTTGGTTCAGTGGATCCAAGAGTCACAGACAGGGAACACCCCATATATATGTACGTATATTTTTTAGTAATTTATAAATATACAAGCTGAATCTGTGCAAAACTGATATGCCTAATAGTTTCCCTCTCTTATCGCAGTTGCAGAAGAGAAGGCTTGCAACATGTGGTCCCATGCAAGACATTCAGCCAGAATGAGGCAAGTATGTGGCATGTAAGAAAATCAATAAAGTAATAAATGAATGCATAACTTAATAAAATTATAAAAATAAAGATATTGCAGTTTCAACAGTCACGTGTGAAATATCTGGGATATCATAGACTTTCATTAATGTGTCAGTGCATATCTGAACTGTAAAAGCAAGTAAAAGCAAGTAAGCATGCAGTACTGTGTAGCATAACTTCCAACCATTACTCAATGTTACTGAATACCCAGATTAAGAGTTAATGTTGTGGTCTGCCCATTGTCAGAAATCTGCTGTTGATTTAAGTCAATAACTGATTAGGGTAAACATGTATGTTAATAGATGTCCTAGGCAGCTATCCATGTGTGTAAATGCAAGATTTGAAACAATATGAATCAATAAAGTATAAAAGGAGACAGTGCTGTGACAATGCTGTATTTCAAATAAATTGTTCAGTATTATTGTAGTCACTGCTTGTGGGTTCTAATCTCACACCAGCCAAGTGAAAATTATGCTGTTTTCAATACTGTTTTAAAAACATAATGATGCTTGCATGTGAAGTGCACATCCATAAACCTGTGCCTTGAATGTCCAGCTGTCAAGTTTAATCAGTGTACATGGACATACCTCTCAAATGTCATGATTTTTGCAGAATGTACTGAATATTGCTCCATATGTGTGGTCTGTTTGGTATATGGTCTTGTTTACTGGCCAATCGCTGCCACAGTGGCGAGGATCAATGTCAGAAAAAAATATCAGTCCTCTGAACTGCAGATATTAGACATCTCTCTACATGCATTTTATTGGCAAATCTGTTATCTGAATACCTTGCTACTATTATAACAGCACACTATGTAAGAATGTTCCCTATTGTTGTGCCTTTGTTCCACAATTATGTATGTCTTGGGCCATAATGTCTCATGCTAACAGGTTGAGAGATACATACGTGGAACATCTTATATCTAATATAAGCAACATTGAATGCTTGCTGGATGCAATATGATCTGAGCTATAGTGTGTGCCTAAGGAACAGGGTAGTATTTCAAATAATAAATGTCATAGCAGTCAGTAGTGTTACAAGTAAATTCTAGCATATATAAAAGTACTTGATTGTAGTATGTTTTGTTATAGTATCTGTGAAGTTACTAATGTTCTTCTTTCTACTGTCACCCCACCCTTTATCTTCTTTTATTTATTTAATCAATATATTTACTATTATCATTTGCTATCATCATTGGTGCTGCGGTAGCATTGTCGCCTCACAGTAAGACGTGTCCTGTTCGATTCTCAGCTAGAGCGTCTTCTGTGTGGAGACATGCGTGAATGGGCGTACCTTCGTTGAAGGTTGTGTGTCAGGTCTGGCAACTCGGCACGTGAAAATCTACTGCCAATCATTAGCGGACCGGAGTTCCGCTGTGGGGACCCCTAACCGGGAAAAGCCAAAAGACACAACAATTTGCTATCATCATATTATTTGGGATTACTTCTTATGTTGTCCTTATGTATAATTTAATATTGCTTTGTTGTTAAATAATTTTCATTTACATTTTTTATTGTTGTGTTCCTCATTATATTATTTTTCATTTTTTTATCATTATTCCTTATTGTTTTATTTTATCTTATTCATTACATTTGTTTGGGTTATGTTTTTTTTCCCTTTATGTTTCTATTTTATTTACCACAGCACAGCAAGGTAGGCCAGTTCCTGGTGATCCACCTACTTTGGCTCCCCCAGCTGAGGCACCAGGCCCCAACATGTCTGGACTGCGGCTTGGTGGCACCCTCTCTGCTGATCTTGCACTACATGCTCCTTCAGGTAGTTCTGCTCCACAGGCTGGGAGTGTGCCCTCCTCTGGGAGTGGAGGAGGAGAGGATGCCAATGTTACCTGTGCACAGTTGCCAGGAATGGTGTGTAGGCTTGTGCAACAGACTGTTGGCACATGCCTCTGCTGTATGGAGAGCATGCTGTCCAGCCTGGTGCGGCAGTCTGGCTGCAGGCACCAGTGTCAGCCACTGCCTCCACAGTTACAGTGAAGGTGCAGTGCTGACAGTCCTATGGTGAGGACTTGAGTCACATTGTTAACATCTCTGATGTCTATGAGTCCTGGAGTACCCCACCTCCTCCTTAACCAAGGTATTCATCCCCCTGTTGTGTCCCTCATCAATCCTGTTTGCTGTCTTGTATGTCTTGTCTGTCTTGTCTGTCTTGTCTGCTTGCAAATGCTTCCACACATTCCCAACTTACCTTCCCCAGACATATCTATGTCCCTTCCTTAATGTTCCACTGTCTCCTTAAAAAAAAGGGCACCTGTCCCCCCAAAAAAAAAAAATTCATCCCATACATAGCTCTCCATTTCACACTTGTCCACTGGACACACCGGGGGTGACAGTCCAAATTCAGCTAAAAGTCTTTGCAAGAGCACACTTGTTGCTGTTAAAGAAATGGATAGCCATAGTTCTTTTCTACACCCTTCCTGCATATCCCCACCTGCCTTTCACTATGTTTTACCCCGTACTTGCACCCCATTTCACTGCTATCTAATCTCCCCAAATTTTCTTTTCTTTAAAGAATCATTGCTAGATGCCATCACTAAGCTAAGCTAAGTGGCGGCGTATTATTACATATCTGTGAAAGCATAATAATCACGTTTAAAAAGTTCACCTGTACACCTCACTAAACTAGGTATAAGTCCCTATGTCACACGATGGGTTGCCAACTGGCTCACTGACAGAACCCACACTGTAAAAGTTGCAGACTTCAAATCTGACCTCAAAGCAGTGACAAGTGGAGTACCACAGGGTTCCGTCCTGGGACCTCTCCTGTTTGGTATTTACTTCTCTGAAATACAAGCTAACACAGAAGGCCTCTGGCTAACAAAGTTTGCAGATGACTGCAAACTAGGAGCCATAGTCAAGTCCCCAAATGATGTGGACATCCTACAGAAGGGTCTCACTGAGACAGATGCCTGGTGTCAGAACCATGGTCCCAAGCTCAGTGCCAAAAAGTGCAGTGTCATCTCCTTTGGCAACAACTTCGTACCCATGAATTACCACATAGGCAGCAATCTACTTAACACTGAATGTGTAATAAGAGACTTTGGGATCCAGGTGGACAGTAGTCTCTCCTTTGATAGTCACATCACCAGAGAAGTCAGGAAGTCCCTCCGAGCTACACGCTCTAGGACCTAAATCTTGTCACTACAATAAATAGAACATGCTGGAGGGATAGATTCCTGTCCCAGAGACTTCCCATACTCTGGAACAGGCTACCCATCTATGTCTATGTCAAGCAAAGTTCTTCATTAGCACTCTTGAAGAAAAATCTTGATGAGTGGATGGGAAATAGGAAATACACCCTGGGGATCACTTCTGTGTCTCTGCTCGACAGTGGCACAGGAAAATAACTTTCTTGGGTGGCGTAAGCCAGGGAACCTTGTTGGTTAGGCTTACTTAGGCCCTTGGGCCGATAGCCTAGTACCTACCTATGGAACTATGAACCTATGCCCTATATCAGACCCACTGCCACTTGACTTGAACAACAGTGCATCAACCCGCCAAGCCACACAGCCAGGTGTTGTAAGCAAAACATAGTAATTGTCATTTTCTCACCATTAAGCATGGTTACTCAATTATGCGCATTGCACAGCAACTCTGCAAAAAGATTAATGAAAAAATTTGAATTTAACTGGGAATCTGGTAGAAAAATGTGTCACTATAAAGCCATTCACATAGAAATATATGTAAGTGGGGTATGTAACAGCAGTTCAGTTTGCAAATATCTGTACAACATGTAAAAACACACCTGCTATATCACTGACTCTGTAGTTCAATCTGTGAAATGCTTTGAAAATACTTTTTTTGGGTTCAAATGGTCCTGGGTACAAATACAGCTGTGTTCAGCATTTAAAATAAATGTATGTGTGCATCACCATTATAAATTATGAAATGTATGACTGTGTCATCACCTATTTATCCACCCAATGCAGTACAGATGGAATGTCTGCTTCTACATAATGGAGGTCAAAGGCCTACAGAAAGGAATACAGTTTAACTAATGCTATCACAACCATAGGAAGTGCCTAGAATGTCAGATTATGGATTACCATGAATTCCCAGAGGAATTTGAAGTTTGTAATTCAGATGTGGCCCAGTCATTCCAGACTGCAGTCTACAATGATTTGCTAGTGATATCTCAGACAATCACAGGTGTAAAAGTAACAGACATATATGGGAGACATGCTACAAGCTTGCCAGCACACGTCTCAGATGACTACCATAACATTACACATGACTTGGCAGTTGTTTGAGTGGTTGACATAATGGTTGATGCACCCCCTTACCTTGCTCTAGGACACACCAAGCATATTGCCTTTTACTCTGTTAATGATTCCTTTGGCTAACATACTTACCTTAAACACATACCTTAATTTCCAGTGGGATGAGTTTCCTCAATCTGGTTCTGGCTGTTAATCAAGGCTGCCACAGGTCCCACTGTTACTCTTCCATCTTGTCGTCCTGCAAAGTCTTCACCCTCTCTGTCTATGCCTATTGCTAGCAGCAGCAGCAGCAGCAGATTCAGCCTGTATCACACACATCTGTATGTAAAACGTAGCTGTTACAAACATTCTGTCTGTGCTGATGTTGTATCTTAACCCCACTAATTTTCACCCGAACATATAAGAAAGGGGATGGAATCTACATTGATGCCCTATATCTTGTTGAGTAGTTGCATGGGATTGGCTGATTATACTCTAAATCAGCTGTTTAGGCTGCATTTAGAATTTCTGAAGCACTGATTGGTTCAGGTGCAATCAATTGCTGATGAGAACCATCGTAAAAAGGCACATTTCTAGCTAGGCAAACCAGTGTGGATGAGAGTTATGTCTTATGTATGTATCCATTTTGTTTCCTACATGATGCATATGTTTGAATATACTTAGGAAGAATGTGAATTACATCATTAAGCTTTTTTGTAACTGAATTCATGACATGGCATTGATCTCCAGCCCTGTTAGACATAGAGAGGATGTAGAGTACACCAAGGGTATAATGCTGTGGGATAACCAGGTACACAGGTCTCCTGAGTACTTAGTTTGATAGCAGTTGTAGTAGTACACTGCTTTGTTGGCATTATTATTTATATTTTTTGGGGTGGATATTTCCTGCTATAGGGCAAGTACAATGGACTGCTATGTTGGGTGTGTGACCATACATGAGTATCTGTGATGGCACAAACAAGAATATGTCAGTATTGCTACTATCCTAGTTGTGTCCACACCCTTTGTATTTTTGGCCCACTGTTGATGTGTAATTAAGCGGTGAATACTGATAGCCTTCCTTTACTGCTGTATCTCTATATAGTTTACTCGTACATATGTGATCTTTATATGTGGTCTCATTTCTTTGTATGATATTAAACATTAAGCATGCATGTTGCAGGCCACCATTTTCTGAGGTGGTAAGCAAACTCATCATTGAGATGTTACAACAACATTATCAAGTCATGCTGTCCTTAGGAAGGACAAATAGGTCAGAATGTGCAGCCCTGTGGGATGAAATGGTGCACAGCATCATTACCATAGGTCATCAAAATCTCACCTATGGGCAGGTATGACACAGTGCAACAGACATGATCAGTGCAGAAGGAGCAATGCAGCTGACATAGCTAGGGATCGTCACGTCACTGGTGGTGGACCTGCAGCATAACCTTCTCTCACAACCACAGAGGAATTCCTTGCAAACCTTGCTACAGAGGACAGCTCCCAGACTTCCATCAGCCAATATGTTGTGGGATTGGGTGCTTACCCGTTCCTCATAAGAGGAGTTTCAAGGTATGCTTAGTTAGATCAGCAATAGAATACTGTTGCATTCATCCTGTCAAGATGTATATAGTTTTACATGTGTGTCAAGTATTTTTTTTTTGGGGGGGGGGGTAAGTTAGCTTTAGTTGTAAGGTCATGTTGAGATTCTCACCCGCATACCTTTTAACACTGCAGTTATTGTAGATATGAGATTATTGGATATATTAACCCCTGTTATTCTGTAACATGTGGTGCTATTGCTATTACCTCTCACCAAACTTTTCCAGGACTGTCAGGAATTGGAAGAGGCTGTGCTCCTGCTGCTAGTAAGTCAAAAACAGTTATGCTGCAGGTGTAGATATATTTCAATGTCTTAGCTAAAGTGTCATCCCAGGCCTGATGGCTAGATTGATGTACTGTCTGCATAATTGTCAACTGTACAGATATTCTCTGAATGTCCACAGTTTAGACTCATACCTCTGCCTTTTAAGTATGACCATAGTGATAGACTTGAAAACTATTGTCAGGACATTAATGATTGCCATAGCTGTCAACTGTACAGATTTTTGCAGAATGTCTACAGTGTATTTTTTGCTCATAAGAAATTTTTTTTTCTTAATAATTATTTCCAAACCATAACAGATTGGAGTTACAAAATAATGCTCACATGTCTTACTCTGTAAGGTTGGGAGGGATACAAGTTTGGAATAGTGACAACAGTGTATACAGCTTAACAAATATTGCACCATGGTAGTGCAGAGCATAGTCGTGCAGGTATTAATGTATTGCTTTTTCCTTTTTATCACATGTGACCAGGGAAGTTGGTCTTTGTCCCCTACACAACCTGATGTCACTATCTCTTCAGACTCTGATGATGATGGCGGCCAAATTGAGGCACAGCTTGGGGTTGCAGAGGCTGAATCAGACACAGAGGTTTACATTCCTTGTTCACCCTCATTATCACCATAAACAGCCAGTATGCCTATGCATACCCAGTCCCCTGAGGCCACAGATATTGGACAGTTGGAGGATGTAGACAATGAAGAGGGAAATGTGGCTACTGTGGCTTCAGTGACTGTCAATAATAGCCATAGCCAAGCTGTTGGTGAGGTTCCACACAGGCAGCTTGAGAAGGGTGCTCATAGGAGGCCTGCTGCCCCTCCACCACCTGTTGCAGGTGTTTTAACACTTGTCACTCGGCATATGTTTAGGGCCATGATGGAGGCACAGGCACATTTGGAAAGGAACTCCTGATGAATGCTCAGGGTTATGGATGCAGCACAGTCTGACATCTCTGACTGCCTACACCATGTTGCTGATACCCTGGATTAGTTGACTAACACAATGGAAAGTGCTAGGTCTGACACAGATTACACACCATCTGTCATGGAACGCACATTGCCTGTGATGGAACATCTGACTGGAGTTGATTGTTGGCCTCATGGGTGTAGGTCAGCAACTAGATCTGCTGAGAGTCAATGTGGCCACGCCCAGTCACATTCCCATAGTGGCAGTATATGCAGTGCTCCAGAGGCGAATGTGCTGTCCACACCAAGATGCAGCAGGCCATGGGCTCATGATCCTGGGCATTTCTGTGAAGGACACATACCCAGCAGACATCAGTCACCTTTGTGTAGTAGCACAGCATCTGGCCTTGGGCATGGAGGTGCCAGTGCAACTCCTGGCAGAGCCAGTTCTCATGTCCAGGGGCAGAGACGAATTGTCAGCTCTACCATGCATGGCTCACAGCTCTCCAAAATACAGACATGTAGGGTTTGCTGAGCTTGTCTGTGTTCATGCAGACACTCACACACCAATGTCACACTGAGGGCACCTACAGACACACACACAACATTTTCATGGTCCATCTTGACTGCTTCCCTTGCTTACTCACACACAAGCTTGTAAACATATTGGGTCAGCCTAGGCCTCCTACACCCCCACGCAACACACTGTGCAAGTGATGATAACTGTGCCACACCCCTATCATCTATCTCATGGACATAAAACTATGTGCCTGATGCACAGGGTGACTATCTATATCAGTATGAATTCCTTTCATCCATTGTTGCTGTTGACGTGCTACTTGTACTGGTCATTTACACATATAGTACTTTGCCATTTATACTGTGGATAGCATGATAATTATTCTGTGTTAAAAAGGATGCTGTTGTAAGGGCTGTGGAGTCACAAACTGAAGTATGCCTCATGTAAATATCTACATTTCTCTTTCAGGATTATGTAGTACACACCTATGGGTACACATCTACAATCAAGCCCTCAACATCAGAGCACAGATTGAATGTTAGCACAGAAGACAAATGTCATCAGAATGCTAATACAGTATAGGTTCATAGGTATTTAATAGGCTACTTTTTTAAGCCTAGCCATGCATCCTGTATCTCTGACAAGTTCTGATACACCTGATAAGCATAAGCAGGGGTTTGGAAGAGGAAAAATTTACAAGCAGGGGCCTGGGAGATGAACCATTTACAGTTTTCCTGTGTCCATTAGAGATATAGGTGCCAAACCAGGGATGAATATCCTGTTCCCTATCCAATTGTCCAAGGTGCACTTGAATTGTGTTAGGGAGGGACTCTGCTTCACATGGATGAGGTGCCTGTTCCACAGAGGGGGTAGTCTTTGGTATTCATACCTGTATCTCCAGCAGGTCCTATGCATATCACAAGCAAGGTGTAACTCTTTAAATTGGGTAATTCTGGTGCTGTTTGTTTTGTGGATATGCAAGAGTTCCAGAGTGGCGTCTGAAAATGCCCTGTATGCCAGGTATAGATCTCCCCTCAAAAGCTTGTAGGTGACAGAATACAGAGATAGGGCCTTGATGCTGTCTGCATAGGATATTTTACTTATGCCCTGTGCTGGTTTAGTGAGGAAACACTGTGGACATTCCAGTTGTTGGATATGCCTGGTTAGGTACATACCAAAGAGGGCATTGTACTCAATGACAGGTCTGATGAATGCCGAATACAGTGGAACAATGACATCCTTGGACATAGATGTCATACCTTTGTTTATAAGTTGCGCAAAATAGAATGATTTCCTCAATACTGTAGACATGTGACAGTCAAAGGCTAGATTCATACCTCTCAACTGTCCAGATTTTTGCAGAATGTCCAGATTTTTGCCTTATATTTTTTGGTTTGTTTCTCATAAAATTGTGGTTTTCTGGAAAATCACTGGCAAATCATTGAGGACTAAAGTCATAAAATAATGGCAGGCAATTGAGTTTCAGACTTCATACCCCTCAGGCAATTCATGCTATTGTAAAACCTGCTATTCTATCAACTTTCTAAATTTGTAAGAGCAATATTTAAAAAGTGTCTCTATTTTGGGGGCTTTGTCCCCCTGTTACTTGTGGTTTTGTCTAGATTTCTTGCTCTAAGAGGTTGAGAGGTATGGCTAGATTACTATCTATGTGTGTCCCTAAGTCCTTGACTACTGGGTCAACTGTTATAGGTGTGTTGTCAATATGATAGTTACTAGGGGTGGATGACTTCCTAAAGGACAGTATTATACATTTCTTGGCATTTAGTTTTAGTCCATAGCTTTGTCACCAGTTGTATGTCTGTGTCAGCCCTTCCTGGAGAATATTTGTGTCACTGTGGGATTCACTGACATATTCTAGTTTGCAATCATCTGCAAATGTTGTCACCCAGAGACCACTGACATTGGCTTTGACATCCGAGAAGTAAATGCCAAAAAGGAGTGGTCCAAGGACTGATTCCTGAGGGACTCCACTTGTGATTGGTCTCTTTGTAGATGTGGACTCCCTAGTTCTAATTTACTGGGTCCTGTCTGTGAACCAGTTTGATATCCACCGGGTGACATATGTGTTTGTATCTAACCTCTTGAGTTTTTCAACAATGCCTGATTGGGGTATAGTGTCAAATGCCTTGTCAGGTCAAGGTAGGCAATGTGAAGGATTTTGGTCTCATCCATTGTTTTGGATACCTTCTCAAAGAAGTTCACCAGGTTGAGTAGGCACGATCTGCCCTTGACAAAACCAAACTGGGTTGGGTCCAGTGTCTGGAGATGCACTATATCTCGATTGATCATTTCCATGATAATTCTTTCCTTGGCTTTACATATAAGACAAGTGAGACATATGGGTCTGTAGTTTCCAAGGTCTGTAGATGGCCCTTTGTGCAAAGGCATGACTGTTGCTGTTCTCCATTCATGAGGCACAATATCTGTTTGGAGACTACAGTTAAATAGTAATTACAGGGGTGGCTGGTGACTTCAAATTAAAGGGGGGCTGCAGGAGACAGCTGAATGGGTGGGCGAATGGGAAGGGGTGTGGCCAACTAAAAAGGGGTGGGGCTATTCTCAAAACCACAACAGCTGTAATTTTATTTAAATACGCTACCCTGGGTGCCAAACCATCATTATGAGAGTCCAATCAAGACAAAATGAAGTGTAGAAGAAAAAAATATTTCAATACAATGGCTACATGACAGCTTACTAAATATCTAGATAAAAACATAAAGGTTGTGAGGCATGACAAAATAAATTACTTTTTAAATACATTACTGGAATGCCAGTCAAAATCAAGTATAAAAAAAAACAAGCAGAATTCAACTCAAACCACTTCTCCTTGCACTGCAGTTCTAATTATAATTTATATTCAGCTTTATAAAATTACCAAGTAACATGCTGAAAGTAGCAGTCTCTGTGATACCCCCACTTGTAAAAATGTTTCTTATCTAAAAAAGACCTTCTGCCTGACAACAACTATCTACTTGTTTCATGGGGAAGACATGATCAAAGTAAAAAATGAACAGCAAACAACAAACAAGCTCAAGATAAATTGCTGAAAGGATTACTGCACAAGTTATGGACCACACATGATTGTCATTCTGTTTAGTTTATGGGTAAAGCCTGCAAAGATGACTGCAAGTCTCCAAAAAATGTAATGAGCTTCTGAAATTACTGTAATCCTGTCTTTTATTACAAATACTGTCATATGCATTTCAATACTTAAGGCTTATATGTTATCTAGTTATGTAAATATTTTCTGCATGGCAACAACAAAAAGGCTTTCAATGTTGGTAATTCTTTAACAGCATGCTTATTAAAGCTTACTTGCATCTTACAATCTCCAGCAAACTTATCTGATGGTCATTAAAGCATTGCTACTTAAACACAGAGAAACAGGGCACTGTGACAGCATGCATTTTCGGAATAATAAGAAGCATAAATTAACACTATAAAAATATGACAGAAAACCAGAACATTCTGCAAAATCAAGGACAGATGAAAAGCCACTGTTATACTTCTGTCTACCATTGATGGGGAAATACTCTGCACACTTACACTGTATAACTGCTCCTTGCCTTGCTTGGACACATCCAGAGTCACTACATGGGGGACTGGGGTGCAACAAAATTGTTACAATTTGAAATGTCTCTGGCTGACGGTGATCTGATGGACATGCTCCACCTCAAAAAATCCAAATCCATCAGGACCACGAGAGCTAAAGACTTAAACCTCTGCACAAGTATGAATAGGACATGCTGGAGGGATAGATTCATAACCCAGAGGCTTCCCATGCTTTGGAACAGGATCCCAGTTCGTATTAGGCAGAGCCCCTCACTGACTCTCTTCAAGAGAAATCTTGATGAGTGGATGGGAGATCGTAAGTTTACCCCAGGGGTCACATCTGTGTCACTGCTAGACAGGGGCACAGTAAACTAATTCTATTATATAAGGGGACCTTCATTGTGTCACTACTAGACAGAGGCACAGTATTCTAGATTTATTCTGTACATTTTTGTACCATTTCATGGGGTGGCAAAAGCCGCATCACTATGGCTAGGCTTACAAATGCCCCAGGGCAGATAGCCTAGTACTATACTATACTATACTATACTATACTATACTATACTATACTATACTATGATGGCTCTGACACTCATACCTCTCAACCTCAGAGCAAGAAATCTGGTCAAAGCCATACATAGAAGTAGAATGCAGGCTCAAAAATAAGGACAATCTTTAAATATTGCTCTTATAAACTTTGAAAGATAATATACTAGTAGTAGGTCTTCCATTAGTATGAATTTTCTGAAGAGTATGAAATCTGAAACTCAAATGTCTGCCATTATTTTCTAACTTCAGTCTTTAATGATTTGCCACTAATTTGCCAGAAAACCACAATTTTATGAAAAAACGGACCAAAAATGTGATGCAAAAATATAAAATTGCCACACAATACAGCTGGGATCCTGTCAAAGAAGGGACACCTTTTTAATATTAGTACTGTTAACTTGAGCAGCTGACAAATTAAGAGAATCTACATGCATTTCTGAAATAAAAGTAATCTGTAACTCTGATCATTACAGTTATTTATAATTGTAAACCCTCCACGTTTTCTTCCAAAATTGCCATTTTGCAGAGGGATTATTAGGGGGGAGAGCAACATTTTGAGCCAAAATTGGGGACAGTTGAGAGGTTTGGATATTCCTAATTCTATAAAGTGATTTATTTGCACATACCTCTCAACCTCTTATTGCAGGAAATCTGGACAAGGCCAAATATATTGGGGGAACATGCAAACAGTACTAAAAATTGCTCTTGTATAAACTTAAGACAGTTGATATAATAACAGGTCTTGCTTTAGCATGCATTTTTCTGAAGGTTATGACATCTGAAACTCAATGTCTGTCATTATTTTGTCACTTCACTCCTAAACAATTTGCCAGAAAACCACAAATTTTATGAGGAACAAACCAAAAATAAGAAGCAAAAATCTATTCATTCTGCAAAAATCTGGATAGTTGAGAGGTATAGTTCAGATGTGGCTGTCTTTGCGTTTGCTGCCCTTCCTCCCTCACAAAATCATGGTCAAATGGAGCCTCCCCCCTGCAGCCATTCCAATGTCCCATTCCTTGGTTATTTCGCACCATTTACCATAAACACTGTAATGTGCATACTGCTTTACTTCTGAAATTATTTGGATTTGAAAGTTTTATTTTGAATTTTACAGCACAAACACTAATAGATATCTGCTAAACAAAGCAAAGCAGCCTCACAATGAAAATAGACTTAGCATTAAAACTTCTGTGCCCTTCAAACTCACATTCATTGAAACAGCATTGAAACTCACATTCAAAGAAAATACATTTTGCCAGTGGCAGATATGGATTAACTTCGGTTTGCTTTCAAATCATACGCCCCTTGCACACAAAACATACACGTGCTCTTTGATACACCTTCCTGATTGTATTAAATTATATTCCTTGTACACTACAGTACAGTTGTTAGAGGTCATTTTAAATTTATTGTTTTGAACATTTTTCCGGTAAACAATGAAACAAAATGCATGCACCAATAATGAAAAAACTGCCCAATTCAAAACATTTCCATCATAAAAGTCTACTTAAACTTCTACAGTCCACCAGTATCAGTAAATATGCACAATATCTGAAGACGTAAAAGTCATCTAAATAATTCCATATTAAAGAAATCTGTAACTAATGAAGAGTTTGCTGCTAACAAACAACTTTATATTTCATTGTTTCATCTACAAATAAAGTGCCTGTTGCCCTTGAGGAATAAATTGCCTATGTTGCATTAAAAAAATGATAAGCTAGTAATATTGCAATAGGTAATGGATGACAAACTGATAACAGGTTCATAGTTACTATGTATCTTTGCCAAAAAGGACTGCAGCATCCACACCCTTTACAACACAGCACAGTATCAGCAATGCATCTCCTTACTGTGGGAGTAGAACCCACAGCCTTCTGCATTAAAAGCAAATACACTGCCTGTTGTGCTACTAACAGTGTGAACAGACTTAGCATAAGCAGCACTAAACTTTTGTTCCCCTGCAGCTCTCAGCTTCTTGTAAAATCTATGTGACACTCAGCTGTATCTCTGAACTTTGCAGCACAAGAAATCTGGAAAAAGCCAAAATTTATTGGGGGGGGGGCAAAGGCCCAAAAACCAGGGACACATTTTAAACATTGCTTGTATAATGTTGGAAAGTTGCTAGAATAAAATGCTGTGTTATCACCATACATTTCACTGCCAAGTATTGAACCCAGGACCCTGGGCAAAACAGTCAGAGCAGCATGTCACTATGCCAAAAATCATCTGTTTTGTGAAAGTGAGGAAGACTGAAACTTAAATGGCTTCCATTTAGTGAATTCATTTCTCACCAAAGTTGTCAACCTCTTAGTACAAAACACCTGAACAAAGCCAATAATGGGGGAATACAGCCCCCAAACATATTCAGTGAATTCAGTTCTCACCATAGCTCTCAACCTTAGCACAAAAAACTGGTAATTGGAATATACTTACTGAGGATGCTGATTTGATAGGGAAATTAGCTATGGCACCAAAATTTATATTAAGAAGGGGCACTAGCTTTAAAAGCCTATTGGAAAGAAATATCATGAATAATACTAATGCAGGTAGGAGGAAGTGTGGTAACTGCCCCTATTGTAAATATATGGACCAGGGCTTGAGTACAGTGGTTAATAATAACAACAATAATTTGTAATATGAAGTACAATTGTAACTCAAATATGGTTGTATATTTAGCCAAGTGTCAGTCATGTATGTCATTTTATGTTGGCAAAACCGAGCATAGACTCAGGGATAGAGTGTATGACCATCTTTACAGCATTAACAAACAAAAGCTGGATAATACCTTGGATAAACATATTTCCACACATATGGATCACAAATTTAAATTTCAGGTTATCTATCAAATAATACAGGATCCTTGGGCGGACCCTACCACATTGGTCTTAGAGAGATTGGAATTGATGTGGCAAGTCGGTTTTAATGCATATAATTATCCAGGACTTAATGACACCTGTTCAATAATGTGCCTTTTAAAATTGAGAAACTTGATGAGATAGATTGCTTGACATATATATTTGTAATATGGACCTTTAAGGTTTTTACCATCTTTACTAATAATAACGTATTTAATTCGTAATATGTCTAATAATTGTTCTTTAGTGAATGAAGTCATTTTCTTATTGTTGCTGCTCTTTTTTGTTGCTGTTTGTTGAATATATTTCAGTGTTTATTAATATTTATTTATATATATTTTCAATGTAAATTCAAGTTTTAATGGTCAGATTTATTTTAGGATGTGTAGCACTTTAAATCCACCTTAGGTTAAGTCATGTGACCAACATGGAGAGATATTTTAACCATTCTATTTTGTGTATTTTATAGCTGAAGAAGTTCACCTATATGGGTGGACGAAAAGCGCTTCATATTTGAATAAAAGACTGTTCCAGTTACTCAGCCATTGTGCCTGATTCGCATAGCTAAAGTATGCTTTGTGGTTGTCCTTAGCCTGGGAGCCCAAATTACCTCAAATTTGGCTTTGGCAGACTATTTGTCCTCTGAGTTTTTTTGTTTTGTTTGATGAGTGCTTTTATCCTGCTGTGTGCTGGACCTCCTACGTTTTGCTATGATTTTCTTCTTTCTGTTATATAGCCTATTGATTCTGTGATTCCACAAGGGTGGCTTGATTTTGAGTTAGTTCTGTACTTCTTCCTGCCTCTATGTAGCTATTAATATGCTTGTGAAAGCATCCAGTAAAAAAAAAAAAAAAAAAAAAAAGGTCTATATTTATGCTGATTAAAACAATGCTTATAAATGGCTAATTTCTAAACCTTGATATGTAAATGCCAGTGCACGATATTACTTTCCATGAGGTTTTCAATTTCTATACATGTTACAATGTGTGAAAAAAAACAGTATTGTAACTGTATAATTCTACTTTATGATTCTACTGTTATGTACTGTGTAACATCTATATTACCATGGAACTTTTCTCCCTGTGCCTTCACTGAAAACAGGCTTAACCCAGCCCAGTGGACTTCCCCAGTTAACAAACTGCAATAAATAAACAAACAAATAAAGAAAGAAAGAAATTGTACAAGGTTTCTGTGAACATTTCTGCATAGGACACAGTGTTCTCAGGGTTTATGGGGGCTTGAAATTTTGCCAGGTTATCACTTAATAGCAGGAGGTTAGCCTTAGAGTAGTTCTTGAATATTCCATGTTTAGCTGGAGGTCCAGTGTTTTTTTTTTTTTACTTCAAAGGAGACCATTTTGTGGTCTGACCTTACCAGGGAATGTATTGCACCCCAGATTGGTGGAGTGACTATCTGGTCCAGGGAATTTGTGTTTACAAAATCCAGGAATATCTGTGCCTGTATGTTTGTTGCTGTAAGGATTCCCAATTAAGAGTGGGGTAATTAAAATTACCCATGAATATGTTATTAGGTTGGATGGTTAGTGTATCTAATAAGTTTAAATACATGGTATGGGTTTCATGGGTCATAGAGGGGGGCCTATAGCTTGCAAGGAATTAGAACTGGAGTTTGCCTATGGTGAGTTGAGCATGGAGCAACTCAAGTGCATTGTTCTGTTTGGCCAGCCTTGAAGTATATTTATTTTTAATGTAAAAAGAGACAACTCTGCTTTTAGTGTCTGCCTGTGAAGTAGCTGGTCTAAATGTGTGGAAGGCATTATAACCTTGCACTGTTGGTGTGCTCTCCATGGCTGTAAAATCATGTCTCAGTGGCAACACATCCATCAGCATTCTTGAAGGTGAAGACAGCTTCTACGAGTGGAGTTTTTTGTTTAGACTCTAGCATTGAGCAGTAATACCTTCAGATTTTCTTGGTTTTGACTTGCTATGTCAGAAGTACTTTTAGTTTGGCATTGCCTAAAAAAAGGAATTATAGGGAAGACAATGTTTAACTAAATCCAAGAAAAATGTAAATGACTTGTAAAACATACAAGACGAACCAAATACACTTGTAGAACTCAGGTTTATTGCTTGAAAATCGACCAAGTACTAAGCGCTTTCTCCCAAATAGTGGGCATCATCAGAGTACTTGGTCGATTTTCAAGCAATAAACCTGAGTTCTACAAGTGTATTTGGTTCGTCTTGTATGTTTTACAAGTCATTAATGTTTAACTAATATTTGAAAGCCTAGAGGGAAGAGGTGCAGACCTTCCATGCCAAAGTAGCATGGTCTGTTGACCATCTCCTTCCTTGCTGACAAATATTGTACTCTCTTAGAATGACACCAGAAACTAAGCCAATTATTAAAGTCAGTCATCTTTGTTCATATTGTGGCATCATCCTTGGAGAAGGTGAAATGCTACTTAATGCTAGGCACATACCAGAGAGCTCCACAGTGTCTCTTAATATAGTCTAGGGAGATAAGTCTCAGGTCATGTACTCCCACATGGACTATGACTGAGTCATATTGGTACTTGTGGTCCAAGGACATGTGTGTGTGCATAATGTGGTGGATCCTAGCCCCTGATAAGCAACTGACCATGCTTTTCTCCTTACTCAGCCTGGTGAGAGGCACATCAGTGTGTCTCAAGATGGAGTATCCAATGACTAGAATTTTGGATTGTGTGGTGGCTTGTCTTATGGACTTAAAAGTTGAGCCTCCATGAGATGTAGCTCTGTGTGTTGATATGGGTGTTGTTTTGAAAGAGTGCATTTGGGGCTGCTGATGGTATTTATTATCTTCTACTTCATCTAGGAGGTCTTTGTGGTTTAGGAAGGCTACATTTAAGTGCCTCAGCATATGTCTCCTTTGAACTGTGCGTGAGGGGTGTGACATGTGTACTACTGACTACCTTATTGACATTATGAGTACCTTTATGTGAGAGCTTTGCCTCCAGTGATATTGTGTAAATACATCTCTCACATACCATACCATTTTCTTTGAGAATTAACTGGTTGTCAGTAAACATGAGGCAATTTGTACATTTCCTTAGGATGGCCACATCCACCAAGGTGGTAACGGATGACAACAGACACTTTTTCTATTGATTAGACAGTAGTAATGAGAATATCAATCAATGTCATGTGTATTCAGTTTGTAACTATGGGGGCAGTGATTGGCACTGCAGAGGTATTGTCCTGTGTATAACTAGGTATTAGAGAATATTCAATTGTGCTTTTAAAAGAAAAATGTCACTCAAGGTGTCTGAGTCTGTACAGAGCACTGCCAAACACTTGTGGGGAAACTAAAACTTAGACCCTCAAAGTTTAAGGATGAAGTATTTAGGCAGATATTCTCAAGTTAGACACAAATTGACACATAATTGAGTACAATGCCCCTTTTGGGATGTACCTTACCAGACACCTGCATATTGCTGCCCGGTTAAAGAAACTCCAGCTCTACTCAGTGGCATACCGCCTGTTCAGAGGAGATCTGTGCCTGACGTATAAAGCCATGTCCAACCCGGAATTAATGGACATGCTGCACCTCAGAAAATCCAAATCCCATCGAGCTACGCTCGAGACTTGAACCTCAGCACTGAAATAAATAGGACATGCTGGAGGGACAGATTCATAACCCAGAGGCTCCCTTCACTCTGGAATAAAATCCCAGTCCAGGTTAGGCAGAGTCCCTCATTGACTCTCTTCAAGAGGAATCTTGATGAGTGGATGGGAGATCGTAGGTTTACCCCGGGTATCATTTCTGTGTCACTGTTAGATAGAGGCATAGTATACTAGCCTCAAAAAAGGGCATAGCAAAATAAATTTAAAATGGGTGGCGAAAGCCAAACACATTCTGGCTAGGCTTATAAATGCCCTAGGGCAGATAGCCTAGTATGAACCTATGAACCTATGAACCTAAATCAAGCAGTGCTTACTGAAAATAAAGAATTAGCTTGTCAAGAATGATGAAAATGAAGACATTCTCCTCCAAAAAAGTAAGCTAATTTGGTGGTCCCCTGCCATTAATAAACTCTACAATAGAAGGAAGAAACTGTTGCAGAAAAAGGTGAAATCTCAAGACTGGAAAAACTCCCTTATTAGCCTCAACAAAAAGTTGAGATCCCTCATCAAAACCTCTAAAGCCAGCTATGAAGGCAGAATTGCGGCAGACACTAAAAACAACCACAAAGCCTTCTATAGTTATATCAAGAATCTCCACGGCAATACCCAGGTTTTCTCTGTGTTACTGCACAATGGTACATCCTATACTGAGCCAACAGATATTGCCAACATACTGGCCGACAGATTCAGTGCCAACTTTACCCCTCCCCCTCCAAGGACCAATCACAATACCAGAAGAATGCCAGGCACCCAGCATTACTGCAGCACTGGTTAAAGCTGCATTGTCCAAGGCCAAGAATACAGCATCCATGGGACCCGCCAATATCCTTGGATGTGTTCTACATAAACTGCAAAATGAACTGGCACCACATCTGTGTGCCCTGTTCAGTCACAGCGTCACCTCAGGCTTTGTCCCTACTGAATGGCGCACTGCTACAGTCATCCCTCTCCATAAAGGGGGAGTGACTACAGATCCTGGGAATTATTGCCCCATTAGCCTGACAGGTCTGATATGTAACGCTATGGAGCACATCATCATGGACCTAATTAACAAGGATATAGGGAATCTCCAAACTCTTGATCCCACTCCATTTGATTTTGTGAAAGGTAGATCATGCTTGTTCAACTTGGTTGACTTCTTTGTCAGTCACCAGAGCTGTGGATGAGGACAAGGCAGTTCATACAGCCTACCTCAATCTGGCCAAGGCCTTTGATACCATTCCTCACTCATGAATTATTGATAAACTCACCAAACTAGGTATCAGCCCCTTTATCACTAGGTGGGTTGCAAATTGGCTCACAGATAGAACCCACAGTGTGAAAGTAGCAGAATCCAAGTTAGACTGCTGACCAGTCATGAATGGAGTCCACAGGGATCAGTCCTGGGTCCTCTCCTGTTTGGCATCTACTTCTCTGAACTCCAGGCCAGCACAGAGGGACTCTGGCTGACTAAGTTCACAGACGACTGCAAGCTGTAAGCCATTATTAACTCCCCAAGTGAGGTAGACATCCTACAGAAAAGCCTCACTGAGACCAATGACTGGTGTCAAAACCATGGCCTTAAGTTTAATGCCAAAAAATGCGTTGTCATCCCCTTTGGGAAAAACTCAGTTCCCGCTAATTACCATATTGATGGGAGCCCACTGAACACTGAAGGCATTATAAGAGATCTAGGGACACAGGTTGACAGCAACCTCTCCGATGACCACATTGCCACTGTGGTCAGAAAATCCTTCTGTGTGGCACATCTCATTACCAGGGGTTTAGCATCCAGGAAGAAAGAGATAATCTCTACTCTTCCCTCATTAGGCGAATCATCAAGTATAATGCCCCATTTGGCATGTACCTCACTAGACACATGCAACAGCTGGAAAGGCCACAGAAGCACCTCATGAAAAGGATCCTAGGCCTTAAACACATGTCCTACATGGACAGACTCAAAAAACTCCAGCTATTCCCTGTCTCATATCGTCTACTAAGAGGCAATCTCTGCTTGACTTACAAAGCCATGTCTGATCCAGCTCTGTTAGAAATGCTACACCTAAAGAAATCCCAATTCCTCCACACCACATGCTCCATTACCACAATCAACAGAACATGCTGGAGGGACAGGTTCATAATCCAGAGACTGCCCATGCCCTGAAATAGACTTCCCATACATGTTAAGAAGAGCATCTCATTGGCCCTCTTCTGAGTGGATGGGAAATAGAAAGTTCTCCCTGGGGGTCACTCCAGTGGCTCTATTTGATAGAGGCACTGGGAACTAACATCATGTGGCACGATGCCAGGGCACTTCTCTGGGCTATGTTTTAAAGGCTCCAGCTCCATTAGCCTAGTACACACCTATGAACCTAGAAAAGAGAGGAGTCTCATGAATGGCTGCTGAGTGGCTACTACTAGTGCTGGTCTCACCACAGCTTCACTCTGCTGGGATACAATGTTCATTTCCTTCTTCTCTCACCAGATGCAAAATGTTAGCACCAATCTCAAGATAAGATACATGCCACAGCCTGCTTGGTGATCCACACTCTTGTCCCAGATGATGCAAGGGTCTGTAGGCTTGCTGTAGCTTTTTCCAGGTAGATGCTTTGAATAGCAGCTAGACAAATCACTTTAGTTTTGCATGCATTATGCCTTGGGTTTTGAGGTTCATAGGATAGAGTAGTGACCTGATGGTGTTTAGGAGCATAGCTGCTGCATAACAATGTAATGTTCAATGTCAGATGACATAGATGTCCAAGTTTTGTCTAGCA